>NC_136515.1:59712605-59797605 GCF_053919585.1 Euprymna scolopes
GGAATTCTCTTCTTGGTTCCTGCTTCCCCAACGGTACTGACATGCAGAAGTTCAAGTGTAATTTGAACAGACACCTTGCTGCTAAATTCCATACATAGTACCCCTGCAACTTAGGTTCCTGATAGTAGCCCCCATACATTAAAGTGGAAATGTGCCTTGTTTTTAGTTAAAATGTAATTTTAAAAAATTCTCATCATCTAACCTTGTTGTAAGAAGCGATGACACTTATTTCTATCAAAGATTTATTATTTTTATCAAGATATATGAGTGTTTAATGCTTATGTAATTTTCAGTTAAATAATGGTATAATAATAATAATAATAATAATAATAATAATAATAATAATAATAATAATAATAATAATAATAATAATAATAATATTTTTTTAGAAAGGTAATATTCAAAGTTATAAAGATTTACGTATTACCGAATCGCGTTAGTGTCCTTGGTCGGTGAGAATTGGCTTTGACTAAATTGTCACCTAATTTTTTAAAAATAGGTCTACATAACCAACTTTGTTTTAAGTTAAATTACCTTTAACATGTTAAATTTGATAGTGTTTGGGTTGAAAGTTCTGCACCAACGATTAGAAACAAGTGATTTCTTTTTCGCAAGAAACTCGCGTATTATTTTTGTTTTCAAAAATGATCTATAATTAATTGGAAATCATATTTTTACAGGCGGGGAAATGTCGACCATCGAGAATTAATTCAATTAGTTTTGCTTTAATTTGGTTTCCGAAAATAAATTATAGTTTCCATTACCTTATCTGTGAATTTTCCGTTTTGCTTATTTATTTTTTCTTTTGTTTCTGCAATTAAAGGGTATTATTTTCCATCGTGTTTAATTAAAAAAAAAAAAACGAATTGTTATTGATTCGGTGAGGCGGTATAACATGGCCGCCAATCAATCAATGTTTTTCTCAGGTACACTGAAAGAAGTACTCGAAATGGATCAGTGGAAACTGGCGAATACATTTCCCTATCGTATACAGCCACTGTATATTTATATAACTCAATCACTACCAAATGGAACATTTTAAAGATAATTTAACTTAAAACAAAGTCTGTTATGTAGACCTATTTAAGAATTTAGGTGACAATTTTGTCAAAATCTATTCTCAGTGACCAAATACGCCAACGCGACCCGGTAATGCGCGAATCTTAACGTATCTTATCCCTTCTCTGTACCATGTTTACCTTGGCAACACATGTTTAACTATTATTAGTAATATCTTGCATTTTTAAATTCCCCAACAATACAAAGTATATTGTAATTCCCTTACCTATCTCATTTATTCTCCATAATCTGTGACGTTTTTATTGAATGCAACGTAACATCCGCAATTACATACAATACAGCAGTTTACGGTTTGGATTTTGTGCTTGATTTGTAAGCTCGACACATTAACACAGGCAAACTGGGCACGTGTTAGAAGCAAAAACCAGGCTAACACACGACATAATTCCTCTTTTGGGAGTCAAGACACGATACTGACAAAAAAAAAATATCGTCTTCCAGTCCAACGTGAACAACTTCTTGATGAGGCTTCCCCTTAAGTAATCTAATTCTCACTACTAACGATTACTACTATATTATCCCATTTATTACTGTATACTCATTAACCCTTATCCACGAGTGGCCTCTGGGCCTTGACAAGTGGTGATTCCTTTGTAAAAAAACATTACCTGGCTCGAAGCAACTACTAAACATTTTTTGGAGACGCAACAGAACCTCCTCTGCTCTTTAACTCTGGGTTTCATATCACAATGTATCATGGCTACAACCAAACGCTGACATCAGCACCTCTCTACAGTACACATATATGAGCTCTTTTCTCTTCAAAATAAAAAAAAAAACATAACATTTTTTCTTTGTCCATAATTAGGGTTGGTTGGTGGGTTGGTTGGTTGGTTGTTTTACGGCGTATCAACCCTTTTCGGGTTATTTAATGCCGAATCCAAAGATTTTGAATAACTTTTTTTTTAATAGAATATATGTGTTGTTTTCAAGTCGGTTTCTATTTAACCCATAGTTGGAACCCTAACAGGTACTACCACTCCGGGTCAGAGTGGACCTGGGAGCAATGGTAATTAAAGGGTGGCTCCACACTCCCCAAAGTCCACAAGCTGGGGCCTCACCACTGGATATAGTTTAATGTCATATCCAGGACCCTATAATTAGGGACTTATTCTACTACTAACACTGTTCTCTTTTCTGTCGTTATGAATCGTTAGTGTAGCCGGACCCTTTCCATTTTTTTAATGTTGTCTCTGTGTTCTTTGCTATGTTCTGCGTTGTGTAATTTTCAAATTCTTTTTTTTTTCTGTCATCCATGTAGTCTTCTATCCTAATCAATCCTCTTTTTCCGTAATTTCTTTTCACATAATGTCAGTCAGCATCATCCTCACTCAGGGTGTAATGCGTTTTGCATGGTTCTAGGTCTTCTAATCTTCTGATATAGATGCCTCAGGTCTTGTTTAGTCAAAGTTATGAACGCTTCAGAGTATCTTTTTTCTTTTTATTTAACCTTACGTTCACCCCAGACGAGGCATATCGCCATTTGGACGTAAGGGTTACTAATTGGAACCGTACCTAACAAATATTAACAAGATGTTTGTTAACATTACACTTGAACTTCTGCATATCGATACAATCAGGGAAACAGGAAGCAGGAAGGAAATTCCAAAATCTAGCTATTCGAGGGACGTATCTATTAGAGTATAAGGTTTTCCGGCATTCAGAGATGTCAAAAATGAAGGCTTGTTATCTTGTTGTTAAGAGGGATTTTTTTGTGGATATGTACCGACCAGGTGTTTCCAACGTTAATTCCATATAGTTTAAGTTCTATGACGTTTCTTGTTCTTTTTAGGTGTCTTTTTCTGTCTTCCATTTAAATTTCTAGTGCTTTGATGATGTATGTTTACAGAACTCCCAATTATTTTTAGTTGCACTGTTTGCCTACTGTTATCATCTCTCTCTTGTTTGTTAGTTCCATACCTTCTGTTGCCTTCAGTCTTCAACTTCTAATAACTAGCAGTGCGCACTTTTCCATTCTGAATCCCATCTGGATATCCTGAGTAAAGATTCTGGTTGAGATTATTTGCGTCACTAATTCATTTTTGTTTCTTGCCAAAAGTTTCAGGTCGTCTGTGTACATGCAGTGGTTCATTCGTTTATCAGCATTAATATATATATATATATATATATATATATATATATATATATATATATATATACATATATATATATATATATATATAATTATTAGGGGTATCTTAATTCATTCCATTTGCGCTTTTTTCCGAGGAACTCTGCCTTTTGAATCATTTTGGACCATTTGAAATTTACCCATTGGATTGAAATTTTAAATTCGACCTTTTTGGATTTTACCATTTTTGGATTTTTACCCTTCACCGGACTATCCATTCAGGTGAAATCTTTTTATCATTTTTCTTTTGCCTCCTGTTCCTCTTACCTCACCCTTTTTTAACGAAGTAAGATCTGTGACTTACTTGTAGTTTCATTAAATACTTTTATATGCAAAATCCGATCCTGCATTTTGCTAATTCCTGCCCTCTTATGAGAAGGAGATATTTCTTCGAAACTCCGCGGATTAAGGACTAACCACTTATCTTGTGTTTCCTTTTTTAAAATTAAATATGTTTTTAACTCTTTTTCAAGATGTCTTTTGACATGTTTTATTAATCATTTGTTCATATATATATATATATATATATATATATATATATATGTATATATATATATATATATATATATATATATATATATATATACATATATATATATATTAATATTAATATACTTGTATCCGGCTTGGCATTTCCTTAGTATATTGCAAAGTGACATCATGGTTATCATAAACAGTAGTAGTCATACATCTCTGTATTTCTATCTCAGTTATGCGGTGCTTTGCAGCTGTCAATTCAAATCTCCATGTTCTTATTGCATTGCCAATCAAATCTGGTCTGACACTCTACTGTCCATACTTGTTCATAATTTGTTAAAAATATAATCGGCCGAGACTGCCGCCAACAATTTTTGTCCATGGTGGTAGTTTTATTATCATTGACCCCCAAGGAGCTTTCACCCGGGTCTTCAGAGATCTTTCCCTGAAAACAGTCTGTGGTGTTCACTGGAAGCTGAGTGACAACAAGTCACCCCATGTTTCCGGTATTCTCCTCCTTCTTTCAATACGATTTGCAAATAAATTTACATCATCTCAACGGCTGCCTGCCATTGATTTCTCGTTGGCAGCAGCTATTGGGTCTTTGTTGGGATTTTAGTGGCAATAAGCCTCCCCAAGGTTCCAGATCTCTTCGCACTTATTCAGCTGCGGTCTGGTCAGTTCATTGGTCTTTCCTTCCTCTTTGATTCTACTTGGTTATTTGGTCTCGCTCTTTTGTTTCGATGGGGAGGTGGTGATGTGACAATGGGGGGTACGGTTTGTCTTATAGAACTTATAGATATGCGGATTCAGTGTTCTTGGCTCCATGTAGTGTTCTGCTTTTACAGCATTTTGTCTGGCCCGCACTTGTTGCTCCTGTGTGTTAGTTTCCACATTCAAGGGGTTTTCTTAATATTTCAACTGTTTTCATGGTTATTGTTCGTTGTATTCTTCCAGTCATTCCTTTGATTCCAATTTCTTTTATTCAATTTTCAAAGTTTTTGGGGATTGTTCCTAGTGCTTCTACTATTATAATTGTATTATTTTGATTTTCTTCATCTTCCATATCCTTTTCAGCTCTCTGGCTAACTCTGTGTATTTGCTCCGATTCTCCTTTTCTTTGATATTCACCCTGTGGTCAACTGGAACAGCAAAGTCTACGATTTGACTGAATTTTTCTTTCTTGTTAATTATTACGACATCCGATCTTCTTGCTTGGTTGGCTTTATTATTATTATTATTATTATTATTATTATTATTATTATTATTATTATTATTATTATTATTATTATAATCATCATTATTATTATTATTATTGCTATTATTATTATTGCTATTATTATTATCATTATTTATTATCATTATTATTTTTATTGTTTTTATTATTGTTATTTTTATTTTTATTATTATTATTATTAATATTATTAATATTATTATTATTATTATTATTATTATTATTATTATTATTGACTCACAAGGTGTTTTCACACAGGTCATAAATGATTTCTTCTTGAGAACAACCTGTGGTGTTCCCTGGAAGCTTAGTGACAACAAGTTTTCCCATATTTTCAGTACTCTCCACCTCTTCCGATAACATTTGACAAGTAATTTGCATTATAGCAACATCCGCTTACCACTGATTTCTCGCTAGAAGCGGCCATTGGTCTCCACTGGAATTTGAGTGACAATAAGCCTCAAGAAGATACCAGTTCTCTTGGTATTTGTCTAGCGGATTTCTTGTCAGCGCTCTCTGCTCAGTCTTTCCATCCTCCTTGTGCTTTCTCGACTATTGGCATCATTCTTGGGGGGTGGTGATTGAGTAATGCGAATTAACACCGAGGCCTTATAGATATGCAGCTTCAATATTATTGGTTCCATGTAACGTTTCGTGTTTTTTCTTTGCAGTAGCTCGTCTGTCTCGTGCATGTGACTCGTGTATTAATCTCCGCATTCCAGGGGTTTTCTTAATATTTCAACTGTTTTCATTATTGTTATTCGTTATATATTTCTAGCCGTTAATCTAATTCCAATTTCTCCCATTCTCTTTTCCAAGTTTTTCGCAATTGTTCCTAGTGAAGCTACTATTATAGGTTCTATCTTGATTTTCTTTCATCATCCGTATCCCTTTCAGCTCTCTGGCTAGCTCTGTATATTTGCTCCTTTTCTTTGATATCCATCCTGTGATCAGCTGGGACAGCAATGTCTACGATTTGGCATAACTTTTACTTTTTGCAAATTATTACTACATCTGTTCTTCTTGCTTACATGGGTTTATCCGTTTGTACGCCCATATCTTATAGGATTTTCTGATTCTCGTTTTAAATTATAGTTGCGGCTTATGCTTACACCATTTGTCTGTGCGTTCGAGATGAATTTCTTTGCCCAGTTGCCAGTGTACTACCCTTCCTAATCGGTCGTATCTGCTCTTGTATTTCTTTTGGCTTAGTTTGCTATATTCACTTACCATATGGTTTATCGTTTCGTCTTTTTGTCTACAGAGACTGCATTTGCTGTTTTCTGATCTTTTGTCGACGTTTGCTTTTATGTAGTTGGTTCTTATCGAGTATCTTGTGCTCCTCTTATTAGGGATTCCGTTTCTTAATTTACGCATCCTTTTCGCATCCATATAAAAATATTCCCGTTATTTTTTGTCATCCTTACGAATTTTACGTGTAGTTTTTTCCCCCTTCCTATTTTCTCGCTGTCAGAATTATCCTTTCAGTGTTTTGCATTATGTATTTCCTGGTTCTTTTTGGTCTTATTCACACAGTCTTCCATAAAACCAGTTACCCTTCGCCGTCTTTTCTTTTCACGTAGAGTTGGTCAACATCGTCCTTCGGGTGTAGTGGTTTATTATTATTATAATTATTATTATTATTATAATTATTATTATTATTATTATTATTATTATTATTAGTAGTAGTAGTAGTAGTAGTAGTAGTAGTAACAGTATAGGTGTTATTAATACTGTTATTATGGTTGTTCTTCTTAATATAATTATAATTATTATTATTGCTATTATTATTGCTGTTGTTGTTAGTATTATTATTTTTATTAATGTTAATGTTGTTAATGTTATAATTTCTATTATTATTTCTTTTAATGTTATTACTATTATAGTATTTTTTATAGTATTTTTTTAACATGGAGTTCACGACTTATCAAGGCCCAAGGGCCACTCGCGGATAAGGGTTATTGTGTGTACAGTAATCAATGGGATAGTATCGTAGTAATAGTATTGGAGAATTGATAAAGTGGCATTACTTAGGGGGGCGCTTCGTCAAGAATTTGTTTGTGTTGGACTTGAAGACATCCAGGTTGAAGTCGAGAGGAAAACAGGTAAGTAGAACAGAGTTCCACAGGCGTGCAGTTCTAAGAAAGAAGCTTTGTTCATGGAATGTACGTTTTGATTTAGGCACAGATAAAGAGTGGGGAAAATTATTGACGGTGGTTTCAGCTAGTCGGGTGTTTTTTGAAAAAGATTGGCGAGGGGCGACCAGAAAATGGAACTCAGACGAGAACTTGCCATGGAAATAACGACAGAACAAAGACAGGCGCGCTACATCTCTTCTGTGGGAAAGAGGTTGCAGGGAAGAGAAAAGGGCATCCCCCACTAACCACGAAGTCTATTTTGTACTCTGTCAAGGAAGAATAGGCTGTTTTTAGCAGCTTCTGTCCAGATGTGGCAGCAGTATCTCATCCTTGGACGTACTTGGCTTTTATAGAGATAGAGAATTGCATCATTAGTGAGATATCTTCTGGAGCGATAGTATGATTATTACTATGATATTAATAATACTCTTATTACTGTTGGTATTATTATTATTGTTGTTGTAGTTATTATTATTATTGTTGGTTCACAAGCAGGTTTCACAAACGTCATAAAAGATTTCTCCCTGAGAAAAACCCGTGGAGTTTTCTGGAAGCTGAGTGAGGAAACACCAAAGGTTGTTCTCAAGAAGAAAATCTTTATAACCTGTGGGAAAGTTCCTTGTGAGCCAATAATAATAATAATAATAATAATAATAATAATAATAATAATAATAATAATAATAATAATAATAATAATAACTGCAACAAATACAACAATAATAACCAGAGTAATAATAATTGTTATTATTGCTGTTATTATTTTATCATTAATGTTAATATTATTATTATTATTATTATTATTATTATTATTATTATTATTATTATTATTATTATTATTATTGTTGTTGTTACTGCTATTATTGTTATTATTATTACTATTATTATTATAATTATTCATCTTATTATTATAAATCGTATTATTATTATTATTATTATTATTATTATTATTATTGTTGTTGTTGTTGTTTTTGCTGCTGCTTCTGTTTATGGTTGACTTTATTGCCTCGTCGGGTGTTTACAGGCGTTATCATTGATTTGGTGCAGTCATTCATTTAATGTTTCCATAATGCTTGCTTTTCTCGTTTCTATAGATGGACAAGGCAAACAAAGAAGAGTTCAACAACTGACGACTTTGCTTTTACTCGTGTGATGAAGCCTCGTTTCGCGGGAAGAACCCACGAAGAAAAGGATTTGTTTTCAAGCATGCTGACTAAATGACAAACCATAAAAGAAGATTGAATTATTCCGATTAAGTACCAAGCCCATCAACATCAATCGATTCGTTTCTATTGCTTTTACTATGAAGATACGTAACTATATTCGTATCCATATTTATCTCTACCTAGATGCATCTATATGAATAAATGTTTGAGAAGTTCAACAGTTCGGAAATCAAACGGGTTTCGATTTCAGTTTTAACTAATAAGAGATTTGTGGTAGACTGGAACTTTCTACAAGTGAATATATATATATATATATATATATATATATATATATATATATATAAATCTGAATGTGCGTGTGTGTCTGGTCACGAATAGGCTCCTATATGGTTGACTATTTTAAAAACTGATTACATATAATGATAGAAGATGTATCGCGACACAGAAATGGGTATGTTTGATCTGGCAGAACGGTGGTTCATAAAAATTATGGGGTCTGCGTACGCGCCTGAAATATAGAAATACAAAATTTAAAAATTAAAGAAAAAACGTTTACAAGTGTTTTTGATATAGATGTACATAGGAATTCTTTGATAAATATGTTTCAACTTAAATAGGGATGGTATAATTAAATTGTGGGGTCTGCGTTCGCGCCTGGCTTCCATAGAATGGAAATAGGCACAAACTTTAATAAAGACTTTTCATATCTATCTGCGTAAGTATACTTTGATAATAATGTTTCTGTTTGAAGAAATATGGTATAATAAAATTATTGGGTGTTCGTTCGCGCCTGACCTCCACAGAATGTAAATATGTCACAAAGTTTAACAAGGTTTTTATTATAGATCCACAGAAATATTGTGATAAGTTTTTCAGTGTGAACAGGTATGGTATAATAAATTATGGGGTTTATCTATTTTATTTTTACTTTCATCATATTTTGATTTGGTTTTGATACTCCTAAATTCGAAGCTATCTCTTTATAACCCTTACTTTTCATAACCTATCATAAATCAGAGACCATTTTCTGTAGGCTGTTTTTGAACCCAGTCAACGACGGGTACTTTTGCTAGTGTATATATATATATATATATATATATATATATATATATATATATATATATATCATGTTCAAGCATTGTACAGCCGGGCAACGCCGCGCGTCCAGCTTGTGGTTGTATATATATATATATATATATATATATATATATATATATATATATATATATATATATTTCATCTGACTAACGATGAAATAAACTATTTGTTGCTATCAACCCATTCTTTTAAGTCTTGTTTTTTTAAAACAATATATAAATGCTCAATTATGAAATATAATAATTTTGTAACTTACAGTGTAAGTCATCTCTTTTTGGCTTAAAATTTATTAGTAGATGAATGATTACCGAATTATATAAACCCAGTAAAATTCGGAATACTTCAAATAAGACTATATATATATATATATATATATATATATGTATATATATATATACATATATATATATATTTGTATGTATGTATGTTTAAAAGTATTGCCCGGCAATACAATACATTAAAACATGATATTTTTAGTTATGCTGATTACGTATGTATTATAGAATCAATGCGCTAAGGAATAATTTGCCCGGCGTACTAATTTGCAAAAAAACAAAAACAAAAAAAAACAAAAAAAAAACAACAAATAATAATGATCGTGTCCTTCATCAAATTCTATCTGTGTGTGTTTACAATGTAACTTCAGCTGATATTTGGGCGTAACGATGAATGCCCTGGAAAGTCACTTCTGATTAATATATAGTTTTAAAATATGCAAACGAAAAATGATTTGCGGCGATTTTATCATAACTTGAATTGATTAATAAGAAAACAATTTAAATAAAGTGGCGAAGTACACCCGGGATTAAACAAAAGAACATTCGGTCTGTAGCCGAATGCTGTACCACTGAGGTATATTGTTACATGACAATAAATCTTCTTTTTTTTTTTTTAGAAGAAATGATTATTTGATGTTCTATTATCTCCCTTGGCAGTGTAACGTAAAATATTCCCCTATAAAAATTATTTTTTTTTATAAGAAAGAAAGACTGTTTCTGCGATCGGATGTTTTCGTTTTTCGTACTTTATTAGACAAATTTCTAAAACATATCTAAAACACACACTCAGACATCTAAATTACTTTTGTTTTAAACTTGCAAAAGATAGGCTCATCCTCACAACTATATTTTAAGACGATAAATATTTTTTGAAAAATATTTTTCCCTCACGAACGAGATAAATTTGAATGAAAAAAAATCATACATTTTTAAGTAAATCTTCCACAACAGGTGACAAATTCGATATAAAAAAAGCTTACTTGAGCTAATGTTAGAGTTTGTGTTTCTTTTTCTATGTCTTCTTTTTTTTTTCAAAGTAATACGTAAATATTGCTCGAGATTCTGAAATTGGAAATATTTCCAAACAAGCGAAAATCAAGTAGGAAATTTTATTTTGTGCCGTGAAATGTTCGTACGCTCCAGTATAATAATCACAGACCTTAACATATTGCACAAGAAGTAAGGAATTGATATTGCAGTACTTTGCTAAAACGCTTTACTAGACTCTCTCACCGGCAGACTAAGATATATGATTATGTTTTCTTCACAAAGGATAAAGCTGCCGATGGACCACCTCTCTCTGGTGTAAGTGATATCACATATAGTTAAGTCATTGCAATTTCCGACAAAGGTACAGGTCTGAACGACAAAATTATTGCCCTAGAAAAAACTGACATGAGTCCATTTCTGTTTGATGAAAACCGGTTTTCGTTTTTATTGCAGACCATCTACTGTTTCGCCAGTCGTGTACAAATCTCAAGAGCGATAGGAAACTTCTATCATGTCTGAAAGTGACACAATGTTCAATGAGCGAGACCGGAGTACAATTCCTGCCTTCTACTGATCTAAGTTATGAAAACAGGACAGGTTGTCCGACGCTTAACGGCACAGTTCAACGAAGATTACGGCCATTGTTATGGTTTTTGGTGCGATGTCAAGTGATGGCCACATCATGCCACCTCACATCTTCGGTTTGAAAGTCAACACCAAAGTGTACCTGGATGTGCTGAAGAGTGTAGTTATCCCCTGATGCAATCAGGTAGCCGTTGGCAGACTGTGTATGTTGTAATAAGTCCAAAGAGGCCCAGGCTTGGCTCCACAAGAAGTGCTACAACGTTGTACCTTTCTCTCACTACCCCCCTCCTTTCCCGACATGAACCCGCTGGACTACTTCGTTTGGCCATAGGTCGAGACCATCACCAACATGACCTTTCACAACTCCAAAGCAAACCTGATCGCCACCATTCCCAGGGTATTCATCGAGCTCCCGCCAGCGCTTGTGAAAAAGGCATGCTCTAAGTTCTGGTCTCGTATTGAGGCGGTGATTGAACCTGAAGGCGGCTACATTGAATAGATATCAGCTCTACAGCAAATCAAGTTACCTGAATTGATTTTTCAATGAAAGACTTAAATTAAAGCTGTTGTTTTCTTTAGAGCGACAAACTTATCGCTTCATCCTGTAAACCGGGCTTTATCATGATATGAATCAATGGGTTAGAACTTGCGACCTGTGTTACACTTACAACATTTTATGCCCCAACAATAAACATCTTAGAAAAAGAGGAAGACGATTTTATCAATATATACGAGATGTAATTGGCAGCATTGGCCACAAGAAAAAAAACTTATTCTTATGGGTGATTCTAATGCTAGGATTCGTGTTGATTTTCATTGGGGAGGGGGGTCGCGGTAATAAATCATCATCGGATTGGTAAAATGAAATGATAATGGTTCCCGTCTGCTTTCGCTTTACACAAAGTTTGATTTTACTATTACAAACACATTATCTTTACATAAAAATTTTCGCAAAACAGCGTTCTTTCGTCCTCGTTTAAACGACTAATAAATACAGTAGAACCCCGGGATACAGTACCCCGAGGAAACGGGTTTTCACGATGTAATGATGTGGAATACGATGTTTTTCTCGATCCCCAGATATGGTATTTGCCCCGCCTTAATGTGTAATTTATAATGCTATTTGATTATATACATGTGTATCATATACTATACCGTATTTTGTTATTAATTTTTAATGCCGTGACATCGGGCTCTACTGTAATTAACTACGCCACCATGAAGCGATGTGATATTCATGACTTCAAAACGCGCTCGTTTCATAGCAGTTTCTACCTTTCAGACCATGCCATTGTATGCCATAAGCCATCACGTTACGCACAGCACAAGAACATAAAAATCACCAGACTTACTGACAACATGCGTAAAGCCATAACCTCTTCCATGATAGTATGCTAGCTTCGGCCGTATCCATCGCGATTCTTTCGAGCCTTTTAATATCAGCAATTCTGGTTCTGCTCGCCATCTTCTTCTCTATACATCTATAAAAATGCATTTTCTGATGATAATACTGGGTGGCAATTACAGTTCCGTACAAGTGGTAGTATATTTAATCATCAGCGATTTTAGGCTAAAACACTCTTTCGCAGAAACATCATCTAAGAGTAAGTGTTTTCGGATGATACTGCCTTCATAGCAACCTATTTAGTGGACTTTTTTGTTTACAAAGGCATCAACACATGCCCAGGCCCGAAAGTCATTCGAGGATAAGTGTTAATGCGTGTATTGGAGTCATTGGGGCAGTTACGTAATAATCGTTTATAGAAGTAATTTGGTATAATTATATCATTTACGAGGACGGCTCCACATGAAATTTGTTTACTTTTATATTGTAGTCAACTGGAAACCAGTTCAGCGGAACAGAGTTCTCACAGGTGGGCAGTTCTAGGAAGAAGCTCTGTTCATGGTATCCTTATTTAGGATAGGGAGTGGGGGAATTCATTGATAGTGATTTTGGCTAGACGAGTGTTTCTTGTAAGGGATTGGCAAGGGTGGACGATAGATTGGAGCTCAGTCGAACACTTTCCATGTAAATAGCAATAGAGAAGGGCCTCTCTAGCCTCTTGCAACGTCTCTTCTATGGGAAATAGTTTGCCGAGAAAAGAAAAGCGCGCCGCCTTCTAGATTACGAAGTCTGCTTTTAACTCTGTCAAGGTAGGATAGAGTGCGTCTAGCAGCTTCTGATCATATGTGGCAACAGTATTCAATCATGGGACATACTTTGCTCTTATGCAGGTAGAGAATTGCTTCAGCAGTGACATATCTACTGGAGCCGTAGAATGCTTCAACCATTTTTTCCAGCAACCTTGGCTACGAATTCGATGTATGTGCTTCATTTCAGATCGGAAGTGAAAGTCAGACAAAGAAGTTTGTCTAAACATTGGACGTCCTCAAGGTGAAAGCCGTTCATTTCAATATGGGCTAGATGTGGGCCAGAGAATTGATGATGGAAAGTTGAGTGCGTTGTTGATCGGTTGTCTGAGGTTTTAAAGCGTTTTGCTTAAAAATCAGAATCAAGGAAACAATAGTTCTTCTCTAGCCTCTTCCCACACCGAAAAAATACGGGGTATTAAATAGCAACAGCTATGTCAGAAACCCCTATTCAGGTAGATGGAAACAATTTAGAATATAAAAATAAAAATTTTGATACTTTGGTGTGTAATTTATTCAAATACATCTTTAGACAATGAAATTACTAAACCGATTTTCCCGAGACAGCAGTGCTTTGAAAAGCTGCATATTGTGGTATGAGTGTTGAATAAGCCTGTAAATTAAGGTGCATATATATATATATATATATATATATATATATATATATGTGTGTGTGTGTGTGTGTGTGTGCGTGTGTGTGTGTGTGCGTGTGTGTGTGTGTATTTATTTACTTATTATTTTTAAAAACAGTAATCTATGTACACGTGTTTCGGGGCCCTACACCTCTCCAGCGTAGCTTGACTGGTGTTAGGACTCGAACCCTGGACCTTATGTATTTCAGTCCAGCGCATTAATCCACGTTATGATGTCATAGACAATTTACTGCTTAGTTTTTATCGTTTATCTATTTACGTAGTTTTTTGTTGTGGATTTTCAAACGATATTAAACCTAACGTCTCCACCTTGGAGAACCGGTGTTTTATTATATATATATATATATATATATATATATATATATATATATATATATATATATATATATATATATATAGCTGTTGTACCTAGCAGGCTGCTATATGCCTCGAAATCACGGACACTTTACTGGAAGCAAATTAAACAATTTGACGTCTTCCACAAAGGATTTGTGGAGAGTAGATATGTACATGTTTCCCATCTCAGCATGATGTGACACAAGCTAAGAAAATGCTAGGCAATAGGGGCGCCCCAGACCTCAAGTAATATACTTCCTGAAAGCCGAATGTCTCCAAGCAGCTACAGAACAAGGATGCTCATTCTCCAACGTAAAAAATAATGGCAAGGTATGTGTGGGGATTCTTTCTGGTTTTACTGATTTGTTTAATCCCTGTGTCATAGGTTATATTGAAAGTAAATTAATGCAATCAAACTTCTCGGCCATGTTGTTCAACCTATTACGGCCAGTTGAATGGTGGACATTGAAATGTTGGATGGCGATTTCTTAGCCATAATGACTAATTGAAAGCTTATATCTCGTCGGAATACTATTTTCATAATTCTTATATATATATATATACGGAGAGAGAGAGAGAGAGAGAGAGAGAGAGAGAGAGAGAGAGAGAGAGAGAGAGAGTGGGGAGAGAATGAAATGAGAGAGTGAAAGGGAGAGAAAGGTAAATGTGTAGGAGAAATTCATCTCGGCGTTTTATTGTAACTCATAAAATGTATTTTTGGAGAAAAAAAATGGCCAGTACAAAGAATTTAAGATTCAAAGATAATGATGTAATTTAGTTGAAAGCAGTTACTCTATTGTACGCCATTTTTATGGCACCACATCGAAAGTCGACGACCGCTATATCTAGCTCTTCTTCTTAAATCTACACTAATATCTCATTCCCATAATTCATCTATAAATATAAAAGTGAAAATGTATGTATGTATGTATGTTCGCTTTTTCTGTGTGTCTACGAAAAGCTTCTTTCAGAGAAGCGGTCGCTGGCTTCACAACTTTTTAAAACTGTTTATACCACATATAAATCGTAATATCTCACAGTTAATAACGAAGCTCGCCTGTCTATTTTATTTGCTCGATTTCGGGAAGATAAATATTCAATATTTGTCGCTCGCCGCATGTGGGTTAGTCTTGGGGGGGAAGCATTAAGCAGTAAATGAAATCCCGCAGTCAAACTTGACCTCATTAACTCATTAAAACGAGCACCTGCTAAATCCAACTAATTAAATAAATTCAAACGTGTTTCCGTTAGCATCTCGCGGTGGAGCAATGGTTAATGTCGCACGTTTTTTTTTTTCACACTTTAATTTACAACTTTGCCTCAAGAGTTCGGGTTCGATCCTCATACTTACTTTTTTTACCCCCCCCCCTCACACACACACACCTCCAAACACCCGGGCAACCCCGGGTACCCCTCGCTAGTCTCTCTTATAATGATAACACTTTTTGAATAACGACTAATCTTTTCCATAATAGTTTTAGATTAACGGAGGGCGGCTGGAGCCTAATTTTTGTCATGATAATTTCTATTCATTATATACGCTAGGGCTTTTAATGCTAAATTCAGTCGACATTATCAATATTTCCATATAATTTATATTGATCTTACTAATATCCTGCTCATATTGACCTCCTATAACACAACCGGTATTCCAAAGGCACTTCACACTGTATATACGTATATTATGACTAATATTTGTTGATTCTTTAATATTTAAAGTTGTATTAGTAACAGTTGTAATTATGAGTAGGGTCGTGATAATAGCATATTCTTTTCATTGTTTCAACTCTTGAGTTTATATCCGTTAATATCTTACATGGTTTTATATAGACTTATGTGGTTCTCGGTTGGTTGACTGTGTCTTTATGTGTCGGATATATACTTGAGAGTCAAAAGAATGAAAAGAATATGCTGTTGTCACAGCCCTAGGTTTGAGTAATAATATAATCGGGATTATTAGTAAGAGTAATAGCATCAAAACTAATGGAGTTATTAATAGGAATTTTAACATTTGTCCGTATCTATTGCCTAATCACGTTATATGGGGGTGACAAAGTCACTCCAGACTAGGACAAAAAATACGATATTGCGCTTCTTTAAAAATGCTTATAATCATCTGAAAAAGAACATTACTTAAAAAGCATTAATTTTCTTAAATTCTGTCTGTCTGTCTGTCTGTCTGTCTGTCTGTCTCTCTCTCTCTCTCTCTCTCTCTATATATATATATATATATATATATATATATATATATATATATATATATATATATACTATAATAATTATTAAATACCTACACACCCTAATGTTTCATCCTTTTGGGAATCATAAGTGCATGGTGTCACGATTAACACCGGTCGATAGATTCAAACCCGGTGACAGAAGCCATCCCTGCCTTCATTAGCAATGACCTAATCTATTTGGCTACTATTTGCACTGAGTTCCTCAGCAAATTTTGATCACTGCTCTGTAACGGAATCGATTGTGGTTGCTGTTACTTCATGGCAATGAAGCGCAATGTTGGGCAAATCGGTAGTTTTCAAATTTATGTTATCCATGGTGGTCATTGCGCTGTTAAGGTTGGTATTATTAGCAGGTTAGTAGGTGTGTTACAATTTAGTGTAATTGCATACGTTAAAACAATAGAACCACAATAATAATAATAATAATAATAATAATAATAATAATAATAATAATAATAATAACAATTCTGATTTCGTTTATCAACGTCTCCCTGGAAAGGGATGGGGTCCATTTCCTGAGGCTTTCCCTCAATCTCGGCTCCAAACCAGTAGCTTCAAAGATCAAGGGTTTTACTAAGCATGTTAGTATTACCCACAATAGCAGAAGTCTGAAGGCCACTTAAAACCTCGGGGACCTGGAGTTCCTCCAATTGTCCTTCCAGACGATCCGACACCACTCCCAGCGTACCCATCATGATTGGGACCATTTGTGCCCCAACCCCGTGTACAAACCTTATTCCCAAGCTCAATGGAGGACAATTGCTCCACTTTCCGTCCTCCCTCTTTCTGACATTTCTGTCCCAGGTTAATGAGAAATCTACAATCTGCCAGTTTTTTGAGACCTTGTCAATAATGACCAAATCCGGATGATGCTTGGTCGTCATGACACTTTTGTCCCACCATACCTCTACATTTCCATCCTCACTGGTTCTTACTTTATCAGGAACCTGCTCAAACCATTTTCCAACACACTTCACCACAACCTTCTTACAGACCTCCCAATATATCCGGAGTCCCATGCGATCGTGTCTTTTGCGGTACTCTCTATGGGCAAATCCACTACACCCTGCTGTAAGGTGCGCAATTGACTCTGAGGTCTTACCACAAATCCAGCATTCTGCAGCAACTTCCTCTCCTCGAACCACTTTTTGAACAATCGTGTTCCCAACGCCCACACTTGCGCTGCACAAACAAAAGCCTCAGTACACTTAGCCATGGGGGGTTATGGCGATGGTTTAGACACCCAGCTTTAAGCCATCTCCATGCCCCCCCCCATCAGCCACCTATGCTATAAACTGGAAGAACCTTCTTGGCACTCTTTTCCTAGCCAGTCTCTCTGCCCTCTCGCTAGCCACACGTTTCACCTAATCAGTCTTGATCTCACATACCCCCACTTCATTAGGCACAACCTTAAGCATCCACTCCTCACTTCTAAGCACATGTTCCTTCAATGACATCTCAGTTCGAACACAATCTTTTACACTTTTCAATTCTCTCCCACCGTCTTTCCTCTTTTGATACAGCCACGCTACGCTACTTCGAATGTGAAATATACCAAACATTGGTAAAACCTTTCTTATTTTGATATCCATGGCATGCAACTCCTTGCCGCACCATTCTAAAATCCCCGCAATGTATCTCAAAACACTGACTGCCCATGCATTCACCGCTTTTATTAGATTTCCTCCATACAATTTCGACTTCGCAATTAGTTTCACTCTTCTAAGATACTCCTTTCTGACTTTCTCCTTCATTTCTCTGTTTCTAATGCCTACCCCCTCATACACTTCCAAATACTTATATCCTGTATCATCTATTTCTTTCATAATTTCTCCATTTGGCAGCACTCTCCCATTCGAATGAACCTTTACTCACCTTTTCATCACCAGCACCGCACATTTACTAATCCCAAACTCCATCCCGATGTCTTCTGAGTATGTCCCTACGAGCTCTACCAGTCTCTCCATTTCCTTTCCATTTTTACGAATATCTTTAATCATCAATAAACAGCAGATGGTTCAAGCGTCTTCCACTAGATCCCAAGTTATATCCCAGTTTCTCTCTCTTCAAGAAGATGCTTAGTGGCATCCTTATCATTACAAAAAAGGGGAGATAATGAATCTCCTTGGAATAACGCCAACCTGCCCTTGCACCTCTCTGTTTGCTGTCAGCACCGTTTTACATTGAGCAATACTTGTCTCCAAAAGCCCTACCATATCCCTAGCAACCTTCATCATCAATAGTGTTTCACGGATCCATAAATGAGGAACCATGTCGTAAGCTTTTCTGTAATCGATCCATGCTGCGTTCAGATTCCTCTTATTCCTCTTTGCATTCTGAATTACTGCCTTATCAATCATTAGCTTCTCCTTGGTACCCTTCGAGTCTTTCCGACACCCTTTCTCTTCAGCAGAGAAAATACCATTACTCACAAGATGTCCATAAATTTTTTCCGCAAAGATTCCAGTTAACAGTTTCCACATTACTGGTAGACATGTAATTGGTCTGTAATTTCTGGCATCTGTTCCCTTTGCAGCATCTTTCCAAATACTACTACTACTACTACTACTACTACTACTACTAATAATAATAATAATAATGATAATAATAATAATAAAAATAGGATTAATAAACGTAAAGGAAAGATAGCAGATCACAAGATTTCTTTTATTCAATCAGAATGTGGTTAGAGTTTTCCTCATCCAATCAGAATGTGGCTAGTTTTTTTTCCTCAACAACAACACCAATTGTTTGTTTTATTAAATTAATTTAATTTAAATTTTATTACCCATTTGAAATATTCGACTTTCCTTTTAAGGGATGTCAGGATGATAACGTCGGATCGAATTAGCGTATGAATATAAATATAATAATTCTCATAAAAATAAGACAAATAGATCTACCGAAAGCATAGGAGACCATGAGCAATTTCAGTTGGAAACCGCTTACTGATGAAAAATTGGACTTGCTCGGTTATTTTACTTTCGCTTGTTTAAGATTTTTTCAGTTATTATTTAAGTTATTATTCCCACTTTCTACCCCCCACAAAAAACAAGAACAAAAACAATTATAATACAAAGCTTAATCCTTTCTTTATGAGAAAGAATAATAAAAAAGTAAACATAACAAGAAATATCGAAACGCGTAAAACATGATATTGCGATAAAAAAAAAACAAGATTGTATTCTATTTTTGTAATACATATAGAGAAATCGATACATTGTTTAAAACGAAATAAAATCAACCCTAAATGCAACATGTATCATTTTATATATCGCAATTTACCAAAGTCCAGATGCCACTCGAGGATAACGGTTAAAGAGTGTACGGCAGTCTATGGGATAATATAGTCATCGTTAGAAGTGTAAATATGGTAAATTGGATTACTTAAGGGGAACTGCTCATCAAGAACTTGTTTACATTGGACTTGAAGATGGTCATATTGTAGTCAGCTGGAATGCACGCAAACGGAACAGAATTCCACAGAGTGCAGTTCTTAGAAAGACGCTCTGTTCATGCAATCTACGCTTACGTTAAGACACAGATAATGTGTGAGGGATATTATTGATAGTGTTTTCAGCTAGAAGAGTGTTTATCATTAATGGTTGGCGAGGGGGGGGGAACCATATAGTGGAGCTCAGACGAACACTTTCTATGAAAATACCGATAAAGCAGAAACAGGCTCGCAACATCTCTTCTGTGATAAAGAGGTTGCAGCGATAAAGAGGTTCCACTAGATTACGAAGTCTATTCTGAACTCTGTCAAGACAAGATAAGATCTTTATAGCAGCTCCTGCACAGATGTGGTAACGATACTCCATCCTTGGACGTATCTGGCTCTTATACTGGTAGAGAATTGCATCAGCACGTTGATATCTACTGGGTCGATAGAAGGATCCCACAATTTTTCCAGCTACTTTCGCAACGTATTTGATGTACGTGTTCATTTCAGAGCAAGAGTAAAAGGCAAACCCAGAAGCTTGTCAAACATGGAGCCTTTCCAAGACGAGAGACATTCATTTCAATTTATGCTAAATGTATTGTTCTAAAGAATTCAAACGCAAGTGAAGCGAGTATATATATATATATATATTAATATATATATATATTAAAATAGTATATATATATATATACATATACATACATATATATATTAAAATAGAATATATATATATATATATATATATATATATATATATATATATATTAAAATAGAAGGTAATAAAAAGGAGAAGTAGTTTGTGTTTTTAGCGTCCCAATTTGGTTAAAATGAATTTTAGTGTAATTTCAAGATGAAATGAATCCTTGAAAAAAGCGAAATAAATATGTATTTATATGCAAAATTAAAAATGTAAAAGGAACCGAATATACTTAAGTAAAACTGAAGGTAACAATTGAATAAAATAGTGTACGTTCTTTGCGTCTACATTTGGCTAAAACGTTGTTGATTTATAATATTATGGTGAGATGGAATAGTTTAAAAACAAAACAAAAATGTTAAAAAAAATTAATAAAAATAAAAACTAGTAGAGTAAGGTACATCATGCTTCTGTATATTTTATTGGTTAATCGCATATATATATATATATATATATATATATATATATATATATAAAGCTGAATGTCTGTGTGTGTGTGTCTGGTCACGAATAGGCTCCTATATGGTTGACTTTAAAAAAAAAACTGATTACATATAATGATAGAAGATGTATCAAGACACAGGAATGGGTATGTTTGATCTGGCAGAACGGTGGTTCATTAAAATTGTGGAATCTGCGTCGCGCCTGGTCCACAAAGTATGGAAATAAAAAAATTAAAAAATTAAAAAAAAGTGTTTCTGATATAGATGTACATAAGAATAGTTTGATAAGTATACTTTAACTAAAATAGGGACGGTATAATAAAAGTGTGGGGTTTGCGTTCGCACCTGGTCTCCATAGAATGGAAATAGGCACAAACTTTAATAAAGACTATTCATATCTATCTGCGTTAGAATACTTTAGTAATTATGTTTTAGTTTGAAGAAATATGGTATAATAAAATTATGGGGTGTTCGTTCGCACCTGACCTCCATAGAATGGAAATATGGCATAAAGTTTAACAAGGTTTTTTTATTATGGATCCACAGAAATATTGTGATAAGTGTTTCAGTGTGAACAGGTATGGTATAATAAATTATGGGGTTTATCTATTTTATTTTTTACTTTTATCATATTTTGCTTTGATTTTGATACCTCCAAATTCGACCCAAATTTACAACCCATTCCTTTTCATAACCTATCATACTTTCATAAATCAGAGTCTATTTTCTGTAGGCTGTTTTTGAACCCAGTCAACGATGGCTACTTTTGCTAGTATATATATATATATATATATATATATATCTATATATATATATAGATATAGATATATACATATATATGTAGTTTTGCGTTCTTAGAAGTGTTTATTTTCGCCTTAGAAACGGTACACACATATATTCTAACTTTTAATTTTGTGCGTACCTTTCTCAATTGTTCATGATGTCAAGGCGTTTGTTGGATTAGATTCTGTAAATTTCAGTTGAAAGACGCTATTATGTCTTGCATGTGTTTTTCAGTATTTGTTTGCGCCTAACAATCTACGCGTATGAACACAGAACTATTTTATAAGGTCTATATATTATAAGGTCTTCAGGGCTCGTAAATCACCAGTGAAGGTACAGAATGACGCTATCTCGTTTTATGTTATTAAGGGGAAATGCAAACGAGCAGCCGATAGCATCAGCCAAAAATGAACAGATAGGGAGTCATCAGTATGTTTATGACGGAAAATGTAAAAACTAAATGTGAAATGTATGTAGATAACAAACAAATACGTATGGTTATCTGGACAATGATGGCGTCTGAGAAGTTCCCGATGGGGTTTGTTGGTGGACATAATGATTAGGGAGTAAAATAATGCTACTACGGTAATATGAGACCTAATTTGGATAGTGGCACTACTAGGAAAAATGTAATAATTTAATATAACGGATAAATGCGAATACAAATATGAGCAGGACATATGTTAGGTAGTGTGTAGTAGTCTGATCAAAAGTGAATTGATATGTGGTGTCTGTGTTTGCCAAGCTGTACCGTTTTATTAATCTCTCTCTCTCTCTCTCTCTCTCTCTCTATATATATATATATATATATATATATATATATATATGTGTGTGTGTGTGTGTATGTGTTTTCGTGTGTGGTGTAAATGAAGGATATAATTGTTGATCTAAAATAAGTCTTTTCTGTTGGCGTGATGTACGAACTGTTTTGAAAAGCATTCTCGGTTTTCTGCTTTGAAAAGATAACCATTTAAAGTCGGATGAAAAACTGAAAAAAATCAGAAAGGTCTGTAGATATGAGACTATCGATTTTCCTTGATTACTTATGTTTTGAAATTGTTGTAATAATGTCTCGTCTTCTAAGAGTGGGTGTGATCGCAAAACAAATTACCTTATCGTTGTCGGTTTCCGAGCAATTTCGTATTTATTTATTTATTTATTTGTTTTATTTAATCTACCCTATCTTCAAAGTAAACAAACCCCGTGAGAGATTTCGTTATGAAATTAAAACAAAGTATATTATACGACTTTCATTTCCCTTTTACACTGGTAGATAAGTGTTTAATTTAGTAATTTTGTATATAAAAGAGGCGTTCAAAATTGAATGTCTCCAATTTTTATTCCACTTATTATTCGAACTGAACACAGGGAATTGCAAATTACATTGTCCTATTGACTGAACTCATGCATCAATGACCTGAAACTTACATCTCATTTTTGCATATATTGATGGTGTGGAACTCTTAAGTTTCATGTCTTTTTTTACAGATATTAACAGGGCGAGATTCTTCTCGAATCGGAAATTCCGAGTATGGTATCAGCCCTGTTCGCTCCATGCTGGCTTCTTAGAAAAAAGAAAGTTCACAGTCGCTGTTTTAAAATTGTATTCTAGAAAAGATTACAGGCGTTGCCTTAGAGCAATAATAATAATAATAATAATAATAATAATAATAATAATAATAATAACAATGATAACAAAAAGACAGCTGGTGGACAACAGATAACAGAAATTTACACACAATGAGGCATGTTCCAAGGAGATTCACTATCACCATTGCTGTTTATAATATAATATAATGTTTATGATACCCCTGAACAGTATATTTAGAAAGTGTCAAGCTGGATACAAGTTTTTTTTAAAATTTAATTTTCATCCCAAATAAGGCACAGTGCCACTTTGAAGTAGGGGGCTACAATCGGGGACATAAATTGCAGGGCATTATGAAGGAATATGAGTGGCAAGATGTCTGTTCACTTTGCACTTGAACTTCTACATGCCAATACAGTTGGGAAAGCAGAATCCCGGAAGCGAGTTCCAAAGTTTAGAAGTTCTGGGGAAGAAACTACTGAAGTAGAAAGCTTTATTACACCTAGGGATCTCTACTGTGAAGAGATGGGGTTTACCTGCTTGTCGGGTGTGTCGAGGGTTTTCACGTCCAGGGAGTATAAGTGCTTGTAGTTCGTCAGAGCATTCACCATTAAAACAACTTGTAGAACAGGCAAAACGATGCCACATTTCGTTGAGGGTACAGAGGCTGACGTCTAGATGACAGTTCAGGACCTATCAGGTTCGCGACTGTCTTTTTAACCCTGTCCAGGAGTAAGAGACATAGCAGATGCATCAGCCCAAATGTGACAACAGTACTCCATACATGAGCGAATGGTGGTCTGATAGAGATATAATACTTTCAGGCGTAAGTAGTTTTCTAGTACGGTAGAAAGAGCCCACTTTCTTCGCAAAGTTTGAAGAGAACTGGAGCAACCTCAGCGGAGCATATTTTAATAGCACAGCCGGGATGAGATCGGGTCCATATGCTTTTGTGGTGTCTAGGTTTTTTATGATACTCTGTACCTGAGAAGGGGTGATTTTCAAATCATCTAGTGTGGTGTCTGCCCACAAATGGAAATTCAGTGGGATAGTGATGTGCCGTGTCCAATATGGAGTTAAAGGCATTCCGACTGGCAAGCAGGTTAGCCTCTCAGTTGCCTCGCAAACAACCTCATGATTGTTTGATGGGGGGGGGATAATTGACTGCCCATTATTTACTACACTGTTTTAAATTTTCCAAAAGTCACGGGTTCCTAATTTCTGTGCTTCGATGCGTTTTCTGGTGGTTTCAGAGAAATCAATGGCAAGCCGCTATTGGGATAATTGAAAATTGATTTGCAAATGTTATCGAAAGAGGTGGAGAGTACTGGAAAATCTGGAGACAACAGAAAATCTGGAAAATCTGGGGAGACGGGTTGTCACTCAGCTTACGCGGAACAACACAGACTATATTCAATGAGATCTTTGTTGCCATGTGTGAAAGCTGCTTTCCAGCCAATAATAATAATAATAATAATAATAATAATAATAATAATAATAATAATAATAATAATAATAATAATAAAGTATTACATTTAGTAAGTGGTTTGTTTTATAGCACAAACAATCATGTTTGTATATAATAAAGAAAAGGAAGTACACCGTTTGTATACAAGAAAAGCTACGCGGCGTTGCAGACAAAACATGTAATCATAATTATAATATTACATTTTGTGAATTGTATGCTTAAGTTCAAAGTGTTAAACATCGTTCATAGTGCAGTTGTGTGTGATCGCTAAGCTTTCCGCGAGCAACAATCCTGGATGTTTAACTTATTTTATTCAAATGCTGTGTCCTAGACAGGAGGTCCAATGTTTCCTGGGTTAATGAACACATAAAATTATGTCGCAATTTTTAGGGTCAAGGAGGATGGAATGACCGAGAAGAGAGCACTGACCAGTCTTCCGCTGGATAAGTGCGAAGAGAACTGGGACCTTAGAAAGGCTTATTGCAACTCAAATTTCAGTAGAGACGAATGGCCGCTGTTGCGGTAACGCAAATTCATTTGCAAATATTATGGAAAGAGGTGGAGTGTATTGGAAACCTGGGGAGACTTGTTTTCACTCAGCTTCCAGGGAACACCACATATTGTTTTTAAGGAGAAATCTTGGATGAACTGCGTGAAAGCTCCTTGTGAGCCAATAATAATAATAATAATAATAATAATTAGCGGGACCTGTGGAAATTCCACAATAGACTCTTTCATATGTAATATATTGATGTTGGCAATTTTTTGGGTGTTCAGCGTAAATGGAGACATCCTGATATTATTATAGTTCTTTTGTTAAAACTGCAAAAGTATATATCTAAGCTAGCAGGGACGCCCGGCGTAGCCTGGTTGTAAAATATGCTTAAATATGATATTTTAATTTATGCAGATTTCATATATATTACTAGAAGAGTCAATTTTCGATCCATTATTATTGTGATTTAAAAAATAAAAGAAAATATCCATATGGCTTGGGTGCATCAGCTTGAATCGAAACCGAAACTAAAGCTTATAAAGAAAAAAAAAAGAATGTATGTATATATAACTTGAATTCGAAACCGAAACCAAAACTGCTGAAAGATTCTTGGTAAAATTATTAGCAATTAAACGACAGAAACTTGGAAGAAAAAAAAATAAATGTGACACAGAAAGTAGCACACACGATATCATATTACTATATAGATTAAAATATTTTATGTATCAACAGTTTTTCATGAAACTATTTTAGTTAAAACAATGTTGTAATAAAAATAGTTTATTTAGGAAAAGGAACTGTCATTTCATATACATATATAAAAAGTGAACTTGTCTGTGTGTCTGTCTGCCTGTTTGTGTGTCTGTACATTTTCCTTCCCAATAACTCTGTCAATTTTCAGTCTACAGACTCGAAATTTGATATTCAGGGTACTGAGATCTGGGGAAATCGATGTGATCGGTTTTCGGCCAGAAATTTGCTTGTTACGAGGTCAAAGTTCAACGATTTGACCTTTGAGAAATCTACCAAACTCGTCCGACAATTTTGAGTCTAAACACTTGAAATTTTAAGTATAAGTTTCTTCGACATGGGTCTAACTTAATAACTCAGTTTGAGTCCAAAACAATAAATTTAAAGGGTCATAATAGGGGTCAAAGTTAAAAAATTGACCTTTTTGTGCTCAACACACACCTCCAAACACTCAGGCAACGACGGGCACCCATGCTAGCATATCTATAGAAGTGAACATGTCTGTATGTCTGTCTCTGTGTCTGTCTGTGTGTCTGTGTACATTTCTCTTCTCAATAACTCTGTCCATTTTCAGTCTACAGAGTCGAAATTTGATATACTGGGTACTGAGATTTGCGAAAATGTACGTGATCAGTTTTCGGCCAGACATTTGGCGATTAAGGGGTCCAAGTTCAACGATTTGACCTTTGAGATCTCTACCAAACTCCTCCAACAATTTTGTGTCTAAACATTTGAAATTTAAGATATCGATACCTTGGACGTGGATCTAACTTAATAACTTGCTTTGAGCCCAAAACAGTAAATTTTAAGGGGCCATAATAGGGGTAAAAGTTAAAAGAAATTGACCATTTTTTTGTTTCGTTTTTTTGCTCAGCATACACCTCCAAAGACCCGGGCAACGCCAAGCTGAAATGCTAGTATATATATATATATATATATATATATATATATATATATATATATATATATAATAGATTTAAGGTTTATATATATATATATATATCTAATAGATTTAAGGTTTTTATAAAAATATTTTATGAACGAAACCAGTTTCGTTTCGCTAATAACGTGTCGCTTTTTTGGTTAGTAACGTCAAGGCTTTTCATGAAGTTCGAGGTTTCATAACAGATGTTAGTACACCATTATACGAGGAGGGTTAAGGATAAGTAGAGTGCCCCTGTGAATGTAGTACCGCACTCCCTTACAGCCCAGTGTGACTGGTAATGAATAGGTAACCTTTGGATCGCCGTTAATCGTTTACTTTAGCTTAATTTATTTTTCGTTTTTTTTTTATATGCCACAATCAGCGGTTCTTGCCAGATCATTGAAGTTAAGCAACGATTAGCCTTACCAGTCTCAGACGGGTGATTATTTGAGAAGGCTATGCACAGTATGTACTGCGCTGAGTCGTAGAAATTTTCAGGTTGGTATCTAACTCACGAATCAAGGCGGAAAGCAACGGGAAACAAGCGTGTTCACTTGTATTCCCGAGATTATAATACCGTCAGCGACCACGGATCTCCAAGCTGCAGCCTCTCTCCCACAGAAGAGACGTTGCGAGTCTCTCTTTGTGTTATCGTGATTTCCATGGAAAGTGCTCATCTGAGCTGCAATCTCTGGTCCGCCTCGACAATCTTTCACGAAAAACCCCGTATAGTGTAAACTACTGTCATTAATTTTCTCCACTCTTTATCTGTGCCTAAATCCAAGCGTAGATTCCATGAGCAGAACTTCTTTCTTAGATGTGCACGAATGTAGAACTCGCTTCCGTTTGCCTGTTTTCCACCTGACTACAACTTGGATGTCTTCAAGTCCAACATAATCAAATTCTTGAAAAACCACCCCCTTCAGTAAGACACTCTATCAAATCTCCAATACACCCGATTACTCCGATACTATCCCATTGATTACTGTACATGCAATAACCCTTAGCCTCGAGTGGCTTCCGAGCCTTAATAAATAGTGACTACCATGTAAAAAAACAAAAAAAACAAAACTAGAACCGTTGTATTTGACGTTGTTAAAACAGTAAGGCTGCTGCTGATGCTTTTTTAATACATCCTGTCTTACGGCATTTATTATATTACATATCGTTGTATATTAGCCTCAAATGCATCAAGTATAAAAAGGATAAACCAATGAGAATTTAGGGATATACGGCGCTGTGTCTGTTTCATTAATATAAGTCGACTGAGATAGTTTTCAGGATAAGTACATAAGGTAAACAGTCATTAGGGAATTTCGTAAATAAAGAAGCGATTATAGACAGACATCAGACACAATGTTAAGACATGAAGTCAAACAGACAAAAAATGTAGACCGTTTTAATCTAAGCAAAAACTACATAAATAAATACAAGCAAAACTACTTAATGAAAAAAGAGAATAAAGATAAGGTAACTGGTGTAAACATCTCAAACGATCTTGTAAGACAAAAAGATAAAACAACGTAATTACACCATCACGACCTATCACCTATTTTATCACTCCCTTGTTCAAATTGTAGCAAGCTTGTATAAAACAAAGTGTGAAAATTATGTTAAACGCCGTATTTGATACGTGAGGTAAGTGTAAGGGTGAACGTCGAGTTAGCAGACATTTAACGCTTACAATTAGCTGAATAAACACAATTTATTTTACTAGCATATATGTGAGGAGTTCGAGTACAAGACGCGATAAACGCCGCCTTCACAACTACGAAACAGTCGCTGCAAAAAGTGTTGCATTTGACATTGTCTAACTCTCTTTGTCATACTTTACATAATGTGATATCAATATATCTTTTTTTCTGCTTTATATTAAAACATATTTAGACAAAGTCTACATTGCCTGTGTTATTTTTTATGTTTTCATTTTTATTTTTTTATTGAAATTTGGTGAATCTCGTTTTAGTTTTGAATGTTAAATATATTTAATGTTCAAAGCAGTTTCCGAAAAGGACAAATAAGAGACATGTATATTTTAAGAAGTATGGCATGGTTTGCTTAGAAGTATTATTAAATAATAAAAAAAGGATTTTTGAAGGCTTACAATGCAAGAATGTACAGTTTTTAATAACAGATAAATAATTAAATATTTTTTTATTTTTATTTTTATGAATAAATAAA
Source organism: Euprymna scolopes (assembly GCF_053919585.1). Lineage (NCBI taxonomy): Eukaryota > Metazoa > Mollusca > Cephalopoda > Sepiida > Sepiolidae > Euprymna > Euprymna scolopes. Next base: position 59,741,933 of record NC_136515.1, read on the forward strand.
AAAAAATTCATAAAAAATATTGGATTATTTATCATTCATTTATTTATATATTTATTTATTTATCTGTTCATAAACACTGTACACTCCTGCATTGTTAGCCGTCAAAAATACGTTTTACATGTAACGTTTGATTATTTTCGTAGTTGCTTTAATCTGAAAAAAATCAAATATGGCGTTTGTTTTGTAAGAAACGCACGCGCGGTTTAGGAACCGTCGATCTGAGCGAATGCTTTAGAGGGCAAGTTGTCGATTTCCGCAAGTAATTGTCTTTTTTCTCCTATTGCTAATATTTGTGTTAAAAGATTAAAGATATGCCTGTTAAAACCTGGATTGTTTGGGCAAATCATGAAACGACTGTAACATGAATCTGCTATTCGTTATTTTCTATCTTTGTCTATTTATCTGTTTATCTATGTATCGTATAATACAAATCTAATAAATAACCTAATTCCCTTAAGGCCGAATATAGACTGTTCACTTTTGGTGCCAATATTTTCTTCCCTTGTGTTGGTGAGGAGTTATTATATAAAAAAAAAACAGGAGTTTCTGCAACGGTAATACACTATCCCTTGTTTGCCTAGATTTCTCTGCACATGCAAATGAGCCTATACGAATTAAATTTACTTACCTTTTATCTACTACGGCACTAAAGAATAAATTAGATCATACGAGGCTTAAACAATGAGGTTTGATAACAATGTGTTTTCAAGAATGTAGAGGTTGTATCTGTTTTATAAGAGCTTCGGAGAATATGACAAAATGGTTCGATAAGTACATTGAGAATATTGGAATCTATTGCAATGTTAGACTACTCTAGAAGACTGTCTTGTTAGGAATCGACAGAATCTTGCGAAAAAGTGCTGTAAAATTTGGTTTATCTGCTTCGGCATTAAATTTGTTTAATATAATAAAATTATAATAATTTTTCCTCTGAGGATATATATAAGCATCGATAACTCATGGGTTAAGAAAATAAATTTATTAAATTGTATTCTTTGTTTTCAAACAATAAAAATTTCTATATTTGAAGATTAACGTTTTAAAATATTATAAAATTTAAATACCTAAATTTGGACTCATTTGCTTTATCCTGTATATTGAACAATTTTATTTAGCTAGGATAGTCTTATATAAAATATTACGTCTAATAATATTTTGTAAGACTGTAAATCACTGGATTTGCATATCAGTAGATATATTTTTTCATTATCTGAAGAATATATATATATATATATATATATATATGTATGTGTGTATGTGTGTGTGTTTGATATAGTTTCTGTACGGACAACTAAAAGACAAATGCGTTCATTTTTTTTGCTTTACTATGAAAAATCAAAGATGGCGACTTTTTTTGCAATAAACGTACGTGTGGCTTCGATCTAAATGAACGCTTTCTTGAGTAAGCTCCCGATTCTCGCAGGAAATTGTATGCTTTCTCTTCGAGTGAAGCATTTGTTTTATAAGATGAAATATGTGTCTGTTTAAACCTTAGTTGTTAGGACAAATGGTGAAACAGTATAACGTGAATCTGTTCTATATTTCTATCTGTCAATTAATATGTATATGTGCATGTATATTGAAAATAACATTAGAATGTAATTAAAATAACCTAATTCGATAAATGATGTATATAGGGTTTTTTTTTATTTTTTGTGTTAGTATTCCCCACCTTTGTGCTAGTGAGGCGGTTTATTCTAAATAAACAAATCGTTTTTGTAACGGTAGTGCATTATCTCTTGATTTATTTGTAATTGTTTATTTGAACATGTATATGAACATTCATATTGCTATACTTTACTCTCTATTTCTATTTATCGCAAATATATGCATATATATATATAAATTTAAAATATAATTAAAATTCAAAATATAATGAAAATGCAATAAGTAACGTAATTTCCTTATTACTGTATATAGGTCGTTTATTTTTATTGGTCGTTCATTTGTTAGGGAGAGGCAAGGTGCGAATGAACTCGAAATCCGGGCCATCAAAAATGGAATCGGGGAATTGGATGACCTGGTCCTATGACGCAAGTCGTTTTATGGGGCAAGCCGTTGAATGGAGCAAAGTTCGAACGAACTTAAACCCTGGCCGACAAAAATGAAACCCGAGAATGAGATGACGTAATTCGGCCGCAGGTAAGACCAAAAGCAAACACAGAGAGGCCCAGAATATGGGTCGATGACGTAAATTGGTTAATGGGTTACGAGGTCGAAAATCCATAAAAGAGATATGGTAAACAAAAAACAGGAGAGAGACGCGGGGAGAGAAACGAGACACAGACGACGAGAAACTACCTGTCACGTTCATAACCCCACCTCTCCCACCACCACCTCTTCTATTCCACCTCCGCATTGTGTATATATGAATGGTTGTCAAATAAACCAAGTTTGTTTATAACAAGTGTCTCGTTATTTATTGATAAATGAACAGGGTAATTCCAATCAGAGACTCTTACAACAAGCATATGTGTATAAATGTCAAACAAACTATCTTTCTATTTATCGAGATATTCAAAAATCTCTTATAGTTAAATTAGGGGCTTGGTGCTAATGCAATAGAATGTACCCTGGCTCTAGATGAAACACTAAGACTCTTCCTAAGACGAACAAAAAAAAACAAAAAACAAAAAAACAGAATATCCGTCATCTTCATACCACCCGGTATATAACATATTTTTTGGTGGTAGTATTCGTACCCTTTTGCTGCTGGATTTAAACTACAATATCCTTTCCCTGTCTCAATGTCTATTTCCCTTAATCTATGTATCTTAAATGTTTTTTTTAAACTTTAATAACTTTAATTTTTGTATGTTTATTACTTTTAGCAAATAAGATTGAAAACCAATATTTGCTGATAATTTTCCTATGAGGATATATATAAGCGTCGATAACTTTTGGGCTAAAAAAAAAGATTTATTAAATTGTAACCTTTGTTTTCAAACAATAAAAATTTCTATATTTGAAGATTAACATTTTACAATATTATAAAATTTAAATTCCTAAATTTTGACTCATTTGCTTTATCCTGTATATTGAGCAATTTGATTTAGCTAGGATAGTCTTATATAAAATATTACATCTAATAATATTTAGGACTGTAAATCACTGGATTTGCATGTCAGTAGATATATTTCATTTCATTATTCTGAAGAATATATATATTTGTGTGTGTGTGTTTGTGTGAGTATACATATGTATGCATATATATATATATATATATATATAAGTATATATATACACATATACATAGAGAGAGAGAGAGAGAGAGAGAGAAAGAGAGAGAGAGACAAGCGGATAAGTAAAGAATACAATTAGTAAAAGTACATTGTAATTGTAAGACATAATCAAGTCAATGAAGATTACAGAGAGAGAGAGAGAGAGACAGAGACAGAGAGAGAAATAAAGGAGGAACCACCTTAGACCAAAGAATTTCAGTGCTAAATATTCTCGTCAGAAGGGGAGAAAAAGCAGGCAATCTATGAATGTAAGGGTAAAAGAAATAATACGATTTTGAAAACATTTAGATCAGAAATGAAAAAAATTCGAGATTAGGATTGGAATATATTCTATAGAGTAATATTATAAGGATTAAAAAGAAGAGAGAGAAAAAGCAATAAAAGCTTATATATATATATATATATATATATATATATATATATATATATATATATACATATACATATATACATAGATAGATAGATAGATAGATATAGCTCGCTCTTTGTTTATAAACAAAACGGTTAAATGTTTGTTTAAATATTTGGCTTGATTATTTACGTGGGTCGATCGGTAGAACTGCTGACTGTCACCGCAATGGTTCTAGGTTCAATCCTCGGCTTAAGAGAGGTGCCAGTCTAGCGGAACAGATGAGTTGTGATACAACGAAACAGGACTGTATTTCGATGACTACAAATGTTTTAAGCCCCCCCCTCTTTGGTTAGAGCACTGTCGTAAGTAATCTCACTCGCTACTTAATTGGCCGAAAAATGCGACGCCGGCTCTTTGTTTATAAACAAATCGGTTAGAGCACTGTAAAAGTGGTGGACGGATGTTTGTTTGAACAGACATTTGTCGAAATTATTTACGGGCGCCGCCCGGTAGAACTGCTGACTGTCAATGCGATGGTTCTAGGTTCAATCGTCGGCTTAGGAGAGGTGCTAGTCTTGCGGCACTGATGAGTTGTGCCACAACGAAACAGGACTGTATGTCGATGAGTATATATATATATATATATATATATATATATATATATATAGTAATGTGATTGATAAATTACAACGAGCACTTTTTCTTTCCCTGTATTATAATTAACCTGGTAATTTTACTATTACATTAAAATATACTCTGCTTTTTAGACTATTGTTCTAATCTCCTTTAAATTATATATATATATATATATATATATATATATATATATATATATATATATATATTTAAAGGAGATTAGAATAATAGTCTAAAGAGCTAAGTGTATTTTAATGTAATAGTGAAATTACTAGTTTAATTAAAATACAGGAAATGCTCGTTGTAATTTAGATATATAATAAGCTCGATAGTTAAATGTCCTAGAGCTAATTCAATATTAAGTAATATGATTTATAATTTAAAAATTAAAAAAAAAATTTTTAAGTTTAAAAATCAAATTTTAATTAAATTAAAAATCAGTTTCATAAGAAGGAACAACAACAAAGTCAATTATCTGTACGATCGTTTCGGAAATCCGTGCTTTTTATTTGTGGTATACATGAAGTCATGTAGAACAATTATACATAGTTTTTTTGGTAAGCACGGTCTCCTCATCAGCAAAATTTAGGAGGATTTCTATTGAATTTAAGAGACACCAAAAATAAACCTAGCATTAAAAGTAAGGCAGATGAATCTGAAAAATTGAAATAAAAGGTTTGGATTTAAAATTTATAAGAAAATTAGTATAGGTTAGAGATAGAAATGAGTAGAAAAAAAATATATTTTTTGAAATTTTAAATTTATTTTTGGTGTCTCTTAAATTCAATAGAAATCCTCCTAAATTTTGCTAATGAGGAGACCGTGCTTACCAAAAAAACTATGTATAATTGTTCTACGTGACTTCATGTATACCACAAATAAAAAGCACGGATTTCCGAAACGATCGTACAGATAATTGACTTTGTTGTTGTTCCTGCTTATGAAACTGATTTTTAATTTAATTAAAATTTGATTTTTAAATTAAAAAAATTTTTTTTAATTTTTAAATTATAAATCACATTGCTTTATATATATATATATATATATATATATATATATATATATATATATATATATATATATATATATATATATATATATGGCATAATAACGTTGACACACCGGTTCTCGCAAGGTCACCGAAGTTAAGCAACGTTGGGCATTGCTAGTATCAGATTGGTGACCATTTGAAAATTCTAGGAGCTGAATGTTCTCTGCGTTCATCTTGACATTGTTTTCAGTCGTCCTGTACCTTAACATGCCATTGTTATGCAACAATGTTGACTCAGGGGTTGGAGACTGTGCAACTCTTGTCACACAGATTTCACGCGAGTAACTCGATGTTGCTCGGGATTGAATGATGATCAACGAATATTTAACACTCCTATGTTTTTGTTGTCGTCGAAATACGTGAAATCGCTCGGGAGGAAGCTTCAAATTCCTCCATACAGTAACTTAGTCCAAAATATATGTCATGCTATATTGCACTCTAAAGAACCTACTGTTTCGTTTATGAATTTTTTTTTTATGATCTTCTATCCAATTAACGAAAAAAAACATTTAGCGGATTACGTGCGAGGTTTGATCCTACAGACCACGTCATGCAATAAATAAATAAATAAATAAATAAATAAACAAGCTATCAACTTACCCACGGTAGAATTTTCACGGCCCGTTGATCTATCATTGTTGCTAAGCGACGACATAGGAAAAATAGCTTTATTGAAGACAGATAAATTAAAATAACGGTTTCAATTATCGATTATCGCTAATTATCGCGGGTATTCTGAGACATTATGTAAGTAAGATCTCTCCCAGACTTATATATTAAAGGTCAGTAAATTTTTAAGAAGATCTGTTCAGCCGTTTCGGAGTCTATAAGGAACGGACTCACACGCAGACAAAATTGCATTTATATAAAGGTGTATATATATATATATATATATATATATATATATATATATATATATATATATATATATACGCTTTCGATGCCATGCATCGTACTAATAAAATGTGGTGTTTATCCTTCTCAGTCGTAAATCTGCAACGTTGGATGAATTGATTAAGACATCGGGTTATTACAATCATTGATGAGTGAGATCTAAGGTCTAAGGTTGAAGTCATGCTGTCGGCCAGGCTTCTGACTCTATACTCACATTAATACGTCTTCTAAAGACGAAAAAAAAAAACCTCTTGATAATTGGTGATTGTTTGTTTTAATATAAAATCTTGTCTCTTCCACTGAAAGCCGACCTGTTTAAATGCAATTTATTTTATTTCGATGCCTCCGATTTGTCTCGAAAGACAAAGAATAACCGTAGAAGCAGCTGCGCGTGAAATTGCGAGGCAAGTGTTGCGCAATCTCCAACACACCTCTCCTGAATCGGAACTGTTTGAGTTCCATGGCAAGGAAAAATCTAGGACGACTTAAAACAATGCCGAGATAAGCGGAGAGTACATACAGCACCTAGAAGTCCCAAATGGTCACCTATTTAGTACTGACCAGGTTCAACGTTGCTTAACTTCGGTGATCTAGCGGCAACCAGTGTGTCGACGTGATTATGCGGTATAATGCGATTTATTATAGTATTTAAAAAAAATGCGACATTTATATTCTTTATTAGAACAAGGCTGAGCTAATAGACTGTGTATAAGCTTTCAAGTTTCCTGACTTCTTTGTACAAGCATCTAAAATTGTCATAGACGCTGGAAAATTCAGTATACATCTGAAATGATTAACAAATCGGCATGATTTTAGGTTCAAATGAATAGGTACAGCAGGAATTGAAATACACCCTACTAAAGCCCTATTGTCACAGCGGGTTAATTTCAAAAATGCAATCTGAACGTGATGACACCTTACAAGGACGATATCCAGTTAAATGATGTTCGAAACACGAGAAAAAATGCCAGAGAAAATTATAGAATACTTTAGACTGCATTTGAACCATCTAGGATCAATACTTTAGACTGCATTTGAACCATCTTGGATCAATCGAGCGTCAGTGTTTGAGTGGCATAAGGGATTCAAGAAAGACAGGGTGTCTGTTAAGGACGATAAGAGGTGTGGGAGGAGAAAGGAAGTCAGAACATCAGACTTGGTAGGTCAAAAAGAGTTTCATGGATAAACACCGTCGTGTGTCTATAAAGAGGATAAGTGCAGAGTTTGATGTCAGTGTGGGAACTATATACACAGTTATTCACGAGGTACTTAAGATGCGGGAGATTTGCACGAAGTTTGTCTGGGGGTGTTCAGAGAATATTACATACTATTTGGCCAAGATAGGCATCAAAACAATACCTCACCCTCCCTATAATCTAGACTCCGGTTCATGTGACTTTGGTTATTACTTAAACTCAAGAAAATCTTAGAGGATATTGTTAGTAGACAACTGAGGTGAAAGGTTGTGACGAGGGTGATGGACACGGTCACTCAGAGGCTTCCATGGGACCTTCCAGAAGTTGTTGGAATGGTTCAACAGGTGCATTGCAGCCGAAAGAGATGACTTCGCACGGGACCAATGAATGTTATTTGGACATGATATGCACCAATGAATATTATTTGGACATGATATGGATCAATAAAGGTTATTTGGGCATAATATGGAACAATGAATGTTATTTGGACATAATATGGACCAATGAATATTATTTGGAACTTAATATGGACCAATGAATATTATTTGGACATAATATGGACCAATGACTGTGAGAATTCAAATGTAGCCATATAGACACGATCATCCTGAATGTTCAAGTCTTCTTATATGTGACTGTTCATTGAAAGCACCAGAAAAGCCCTCGTTTTAGCTGATATTTATTAATTTTTTATGAAAGACTTATGTAATCTACAACAAATTATAATTCTCTTTTTATGTTCTTTGTACGTTCCCACCTCAACGGGTACGCGCTAGTTGTATGGAGTACAAGATATATTCGTTTATATAGTTGCGATGATCTAATAATTTTCTCTGCTTTTTATTCGAAATGAATAGTAAAACTTTCCATATTTTTTCTGAAAGATACCGTAGTAACCTCAACATATACAGGGATCCAATGGGTCTTTTTACTCATCAATATTTCGATGATGACATAACTTCCAGAATACTTGAGTTAATATACAGGCAAGGTTAGAGTGCAACTTTTGGCTCATCAGGCATGTCAAGCGGATGAATACAATTTATCCTGCTGTTTGAATTATTTAGACCACTGCCATTTACGCGGATTTTATTCTCAGAAACTTTTGAGCAATGCGACCTCCGACCTTCTTAAGTTATATCTTGTCCAACTCGATAAGTTTGCTGTCAAGCACAGGAATCTGTACGAACTCTCAAACTAAACACTTTTACAATTATCACAGGGGTAGCACGCTCTCGTTCTGTCGGCCATTAATGTGTAGAATTCTTATCTAGGTCGTAATTGTATTCATAGTACCCGATCGCTAAATTTTGTAAGCAAAACCTTGAGAAGAAGACCACTAAGAAATTAGTTCGACAATATAGATTTGAAAAAAAGATTATGTCGGAGATTATTTCAGCCGAAACATCATTAGAATGAGACCAAAGATGAGAGCAATTGTATAAATTATCTAAATAATATGGATTAGCAAACCTCCCCTAAACAAATCCAGAAACATATTACCAAACAGGCTTGTATTGCTAAAACGATTTAATACAGAGAGAAAGACAGTAAAAATAGAAAGAATGAAAGAAAGAGAAATATAGTAATGTTGAATTAAAAAACAAGACCTGCACTATTTACAATTTTTAAAAAGTAAATCCAATTAATTTTCAATTTCTGTGAAATTGACACTAGACCCAATATTCATGGTTAGGCAAACACATTCCTAAAGTAAAAAAAAAAAAAAATATTTATGCACCATCAGCTAGAATCGAAATCAAAACATTCAAAGCTGAAGACAGGAAGATATCTACGTGACACGAATATTACTTGATTGAAAATCAAAAATTAACTAAGATGAATGTATAGAATGTATCATGAATTTAAAAAAAAAATTATCCATTTTTGACCCCTTAAAAACTATTTAAACCGGCTAAAGACCCACAAAAGTACGGACTGTCAAAAAATTTAATCATTTGATCGTCACTTTTTACTTTCGGAGGAGATAGAGTTTGAAAATATGGAGACAGACAGACCGACCGACCAATAAACAGGCAGATGTATAGCCTTTTATATATATTGGATTAATAAAGATGAAACTGCATAGCGTATTACATCGTTATATATCTAAATTTGCTTAAATTTGTGTTGCACTTCTGTATTGTATTGCTTTCTATATATATCAGTTCTATACACACTAGAACAGGAATCGAAAGTAATCTGGAGGGTGGGAGCCAAAAATGTCTCGATTACAGGAGGGCGGCCAACAAGTTTTGGCTACATTGACATTAGTACAATGGTTGTATCAAATATGTAAATCAATTGTCTGTTCCTTTGAAGAAAACAAGTATTAAATATTATATGATCGTATTTAAATATAATATGATTATATTTAAATACGTTATGACTATCGGGGAGAGGGGCGCCCGGCTTTGCCCGGACGTAAAATACGCTTAAATATGATATTTTAATTTGCCCAGATTTCGTATATATTATTATAGAGACATGATTTCAAAAGTAAAAGAAATAGTATTTAGGTGCCATCATCTGGAATCGAAACCAAAAAGCTGGTGATGTAAACACTGTACCAACGTGACACGTATATAGGCAGCCTGTTCTTGTAAGTGAGTAAATATGAAATAGGATAGTCAAGGATTCGAACCTGCGAAGCTAGATTTGAAATTGAAAATTCCAATCATAAGTTAAAATAAATACAGAATGTTATTGAAAATAAGGAATGTGGAATTGCCATTGCTTAGCTCACACAAAATAGTTAGATATCTGTTTATTGAAAAAAGGAATGTAATGATGAATTTTGTTTATGTTATATAAATTAAAATTAAAATAAGGAATTTAAAAATGGACAATGGAAAATGTTATTTGTAAAGTGGGTTACGAAAATTAGGTTAGAGGGTCGGCTTTACAAGAAACATGTAAATAACAATACATGCTTAAACACGGAGGCATGTCGTGCCATGTGTCTGAGAGGCACGTGCTGGTCATGAAGTGACGTCATGAGTTATGAGTTTAGTAAGATAAGACAAAATCAGGGTCAGTCAGTTGGAAGAAGCGAGAGGAGTTAGACGGGAGAAGTTACAAGAGTCAAGGCACTCTCTGGGAAGCGAGAGGTTTTAGAGGTAATCATGTAAACAACTTTGAATCCCTGAAATACAGAATCATGTCCGACCGGTCGAAGAAATAAACGTATCATCATGTGTTTTTATGACTGCCGTCTTGTGTTGTGTCATTCTACCAAAACAAATTGTATTAATATGAACTTTGTGTTTATAAAAATGTACAATTGTCAAAACGTAAATGTCAAACGCACTCTCGGTCTATCTATCAAGATATTAATAAATCTCCTCTCATTAAATTACAGGCTTGGTTCTCCTGTAGTAATCTGTATCCTACATGTCTGTATCGTTATATATAAGACCTGTATCTATATCTCAACAATGAATATATATAATATCTAGCATCTCACAACACTCAACAACACTCCTAAGACTGTCTCTATCATTTTAAGACTCTTACTAACATGAACAACAACAAATATATAAGTCATCATTAAATTAGAACACTTAATAAGACAGTATGCAACAATTTGATTAACAATTAAAAATTAACTAAGATGAATGTACAAAATGTTTTACGATTGTTTCGGTTTCGACACATTTTTGACGATTACAAACGATATTAACCGGCGAAAGAACCATAAAAGTACGGCCCTTAAGAATCCAATCAACCGAGCCCCCCCCCTCCAATATGAAGACAGATGGGCAGATAAACAGACAGATAGACAGACAGACAAACTTTATAACCGTTTATATATTAGACTAGCCTGGGTGCAAGGTGTTACCCGTGTGTCTTGAGGTGTTTGTCGAGCAAAAGAAAAAAAGTTGTAGTAGTTGCAGTAGGCAGGCAGACTCGAACCCGTGACGTGAAGGTGGCAAAGAAAGTGGAGGTGTGTGTAAGGGTGTTGGTTGAGCAAAAAAAAAAAGGAGTAGTGAGCAAGCTCGAACCTGTAACGCGCCAGAGGAAAAAGAGATGAAATAATCCCCCCAAACAAACGGTCTCACCGATGTGTCTACCGTAGCCGTGACGTCAGCGGCGGTCGAAATAACGCCTCTTATGTGACGCCGTGGAAGCGAGGGTTGAATGACTTGCAAAAAATATCAGCGAAAAAACCGACCACTCCCTGTAGAAAACTGCCCAGTTAAATGTGAAGGGATTAATGTTTTGGGCCAATTTTTTGATATTTGTGGCCCGAAGGGTCGATCTTTCAAATAATACTAATTTCGTGAAAATCCGTATATTTAAACAGACAGGTAAGATTTATATTAAAGACTAGCCTGGGTGCCCGGCGTTTCCAGATTGTTTGGAGGTATGTGGTTAGCAAAGAAAAAAATTGTAGTAGGCAGGCAGGCTCGAACCCGTGAGGCGAAGGCGGAAAAGAAAGTTAAGGTGTGTGTAAGGGTGTTGGTTTAGCAAAAGAAAATAAAAGGAAAATTGCGAGCGACAAAAAAAAAGTGGTAGCAGGCAGGCAGGCTCGAACCCGTACCCCAAAGGAGGAAAAGCAAGTGAAAAGAAACCTGACACGTTATCTGTTGCGTCCATCGCCAAACTGGAGTTGACGTAGTTTCAAATTAAGGCTAGATAATCTAAAAGAGGCGATGAATTTCGAAAATATCAGTGAAAAAGCGACCCCACTCTTTAGAAAAGTGCCCAGTTGAAGGCAAGTAATTAATATTTTTAGCCAATTTCTTGATATTTGTCGTCCAATGAATCGGGCTTCCAAATGCTACAAATCTCGTGAAAATTCGTCGCCTCGATCGAAGATTTTAAGCAGACATGCATATATACGTACATTTTAACAGACATATGAGATTTATATTATAGATTATATTCGAACGATATATGTTATAGATTATATTTAAACGATATCACGATATTTAAACGATATCACTTACTACAAAAATACAAATAAGAGAAAAAGAAAAAAGAATTATCGACATCTATTACAAAAATAGATCTTAATTCTACTGAATGGATTAAAACAAATACAACAGAAAAAATAATTTCTACACCGAAACACACTTAGAAACGGAAAATGATTTTATAAGAAACGTTTTTTTTTTGTTTTTGTGCGATTACTTTATTTAAATATGAATTTGAATTTTGACATATTATATTCAACCTTTCATTTGTCACTGTGGGTTGTTTGTTTACTTTGTTGTTGAGCATCATCCATGATAACATTCATTGGTCCATATTATGTCCAAATAACATTCATTGGTCCATATCATGTCCAAATAACCTTCATTGGTTCATATTATGCCCAAATAACATTCATTGGCCCATATTATGTCCAAATAAGATTCATTAGTCTATATCATGTCCAAATAACATTCATTGGTCCATATCATGCCCCAATAACGTTCATTGGTTCATATCATGTCCAAATAATATTCATTGGTCCATATTATGTCCAAATAATATTCATTGGTCCATATCATGTCCAAATAATATTCATTGGTCCATATAATGTAAAAATAATATTCATTGGCCCATATCATGTCCAAATAATATTCATTGGTCCATATAATGTAAAAATAATATTCATTGGTCCATATCATGTCCAAATAATATTCATTGGTTCATATCATGTCCAAATAATATTCATTGGTCCATATAATGTCAAAATAATATTCATTGGTCCATATCATGTCCAAATAATATTCATTGGTCCATATAATGTCAAAATAATATTCATTGGTCCATATCATGTCCAAATAATATTCATTGGTCCATATTATGTCCAAATAATATTCATTGGTTCATATCATGTCCAAATAATATTCATTGGTCCATAACATTTTCAAATAACATTCATTAGTCCATATCATGTCAAAATAATATTCATTGGCCCATATCATGTCCAAATAATATTCATTGGTTCATATTATGCCCAAATAACATTCATTGGCCAATGTTATGTCCAAATAACATTCATTGGTTCATATCATGCCCAAAAAACACTCATTGGTCCATAGTATTTCCGAATAACCTTCATTGGTCTATATCATGTCCCAATAACATTCATTGGTCCATATCATGTCCCAATAACATATCATTGGTCTATATTATGCCCAAATAACATTCATTGGTCTATATCATGTCCCAAAAATATTCATTGGTCCATATAATGTAAAAATAATATTCATTGGTCCATATCATGTCCAAATAATATTCATTTGTCCATGTAATGTCAAAATAATATTCATTGGGCCATATCATGTCCAAATAATATTCATTGGTCTATATCATGTCCAAATAACATTCATTGTTTTTTTTATGCTTTATTTCTATTTCTATCGTTTCTTGAGTAAGGTGGCGGACCAAACAAAATTAACTTAAGGGCCAGATTGTGCCCGCATGCTGGAGGTTGCCGACCCTCTACTAGATAACTCTTCAAAAAACTACATTAACGTTTTATCAGAAATGGAGCTGTTCGTTTTGTTTTGCATATAGAAATATTACTTAATGAGGCACTATCAGATTTTCAAACTAAAATCTGTTTAATGCTATTTCCATTGTTATGGTCGTCATAAAGGGCATTGGCAAATAAATAAATCATTTCCCGTGAGTATACGCTAATTCGTTTTGACATGAAAAGGAATCAGAGAAAAAATACAATCAGATTTTAAACACGACTAATAAGGAAACAAATGTAAAACACGCCTACATTTTTTTTAGAAATTACCTCCCCTTTCCCCCGGCTTCCCTTAGTCAGTCGCCTGTTTTTATATTCTTCCTTTTTCTCTCAAAGCGTTACAATCAGTTTAGGGTTTGGTAATTACGTTATGTTTCGCAAATGGAATTAGATTCCCGATTGATAATTGTTTGGAAAGTTGGACCGAATTACATACCGACGTATTATAGATTTAAAACAAAAGAAAAATTTACATTATAGAGATGCGTCCATTTTGTCTGCGGGGTTAATGTGAGGATGCTACTTCAAATTAAAACATGACATACCAATCCACTTATAGGCGGACGTGACACTGCAGTGGCAAATGATTACTTCTGCTGAGGGTAATTATTCAAATTAAGCACCGGTCGATTTTACAATCCTGGCTTAAGGTAGTTGCTAGTCTAGCCGCAGTGAAGAGCTGCGAAATATCAAAAGAGTCTTTCTATGGATATATATATATATATATATATATATATATATGTATATATATATATATATATATATATATATATATATATATATATATATATATATATGGCTACTTCATTTAATCACATAAAATAATATACAAAAATATAAATTTATGCGCAAATTTTCAGTATTTACTTTAACAGTCTTCAATATATATGTAGAGCTAGGTAGTAAGTTACAAAAATATATATAGCAAAAAAAAAATTAATACAATGATATAATAATCGACCATAATAAGCAGAAATAACCATTTGCCACTGCAGTGTCCTTCCGCGCGTAAGTGGATTCGAATGCCATGTTTGTAATTTGAAGTAGTATTCCCACTTTAACTATATATATATATATATATATATATATATATATATATATATATATATATATATTTCTGTAAGGTCTGACGAGGCTGTTGGATTGTACACATGGTCCAACATCCCAAACATATGTAACCAAACAGATAAAACGGTAATAAAAAAATAAAACACATATTTGCTCTGCAATAGTATTGAGCACTCTCTTCAAGTTTTTACTAATTACCAGTTTTACCATATATATATATATATATATATATATATATATATATATATATATATATCTATATATAGCCAGTAGAGTTTAGTTTCCTAGAAGTGCATCCAATGAAACAACACGTGTCTACCAAAATAGTGCTCAATGAGTGAACAGAGCAGGTATATTAATTTTATTTATACAAACATTAATGGCTACATATGTGCATACATGTTTCTGTAATCACCCACGTTGGGGGATTACGTCTTCAGGCCAAGAACTACCTTCAAAAGTGACATTTCCACCAAATACATTTTTCTATTTCGTTTATCAAGTTAAAAATACAACCTGGGTGGGAGTAAAAAAAACAAACAAAAACGGTAAAAGGATGAGTAAGGTCTTTGAAGATGATAAACATCTTTTTTCTTTTCCCCTTCCCCCATCTAACCTAACTTTTGGCTTTTTATGGCATAGGGTACATTGAGAGTTTAGTTTTCTTGTCTTAGAGTCTGTAAGTTAATAACCTTAGCTATGGTCAACCAAGTACTGACCTTTTTAATCTACCTCCACCCACACATACACGCAACACACACATAATACATCCATACACAGACACTGCCAACACACACATACACACATTAATCCATATATTCAAAAGCGAATCCATGCTGAACACTCTTTGTTTTATTTACTGAAACTAGACAATGATTCTGAAATTACGTAGAAGATAAAGTAAAAGTTACATTAAGGTAAATAAAAAAATATAAATAAATAAAAATAAAATACATAAATAAATAAATAAATAAAAATAAATAAAAAATATAATAAAAAATAAAAACATAAAAAAATAAATAAATAAATAAGAATAAAAATGAAATTAAATTAAAACAAATAAACCAACAAAATGTGAATAAATATAAACCCGAAAGTTATCTAAACCCCACATGTACCTATATGCGTGTATCAATACACTTATAAATGTCAAACATTTATCTACACCCGCGCATATATACACACACACATTACAGACATACAGAGACAAATAATAGTATTTTTCTTTACTTATGTAGCGTGGTAACATCTTCGTATATGCAATATTATGCTACCCGACTACAGACGGGTGTATATATATATATATATATATATACATATATATATATACATATATATACACATATATACACAAACACACACATACATACATACATAAATACATACATATACATATATATATATATACATATACACATACATACATATAAACACACACACAACAGACATACATATACATATCCACACATACATACATATATAACATATATATAAACAACATTCGGACATCCATACATTTTTGTAATCTATATTGTTACAACAATTCTATACGAGGCAGCCTATTCTAATAGTTCAGAAATATACGTGTGTATACATACATCTACATACAATAGACACAGAGACACATCCACATACAAACATACACACAGATACATAGATACAGATATATATATATATATATATATATATATATATATATAAACATACAAACATACATGCATACGTAAAATACACTTATATATCCAAAGTCACACAAATATAGACATATATATATATATATATATATATATATATATACATGTATACATGTACCTTGCCAAGAAATGATTCATCTAAAGTAGAAACAGACATGAATACACCTACTATATAAATTCACTTTTTCTATCAAATTGCACACGTCTAGTTATGTTTCATGGCCCCATCCGCTTGTTACACTTTCCTAAGTTGTAGGTTTTTACCGTAAAAATTGACACTACGTAAAAATTTATATTGAATTCAGCATGAAGTTCATAGGGTTATCCTCACATTTAACAAAGATTCATTCGATGGTAAGGCAGATATACATAAGATGTATCACGATAATTTGGATAAGGATTATAAAAAAGCATAATGGAAGAATTTTAAAGACGACTAATAGAGAAGGGGAGAATACTAGTGCAAACACTGCGGTGAATAAATGTAACTGTTAAAAACCTGAGGAATGCCCAATAAAAAATGAATGTCTGACCTCATCGGTGGTATACCAAGCAAGGATATTCCCGGTGGAGAACCCAAGGGACGAAAGATTCTACATAGGGAGTACCCAAATGACTTTCAAAAATAGATTCTATGGACATACACGCTCGATGAATAATCAAACATATGAAAAGGACACTTCCTTATCGTTATATTACTGGAAATTAGTTAGAGAAAATAAAACACCTAGTATAGAATGGAATATTATTAGAAGGGCCAATACTTGCCACTCATTGAACTCACCATGTCTATTATGCTTATCAGAAAAACTTGAGATAACTAGGTTTAAAGACCGAGAAAAATTATTGAATATTAAACAAGAAACTGCTATATCCTGCAAACATTTCAGAATACATGCACTTAAGGAACTCTAAATTAGGATAATGGAACTGCTATAAGTACAACTAACCCCCATCAAATAACCCCCCACAAAGAGGATAAGTGAGGTCGCAACTATAATCATACCCATATGGGTTACGTAAGTCACTTAATATTCTACTTCATCGAGCAGTTATGGTATTACTAGCCGAAATAAGTACCTGTATGAATGTATATTTGAACTAAATGAGTAATAGATCGTTTTGAGTGAAGCTCGTAATAATGTATGCATGTGGATATTTTTGGGTGTGTGCATGTATGGATATATGATCTTTATATACCCGGGTAGGAAAAATAATTTATTAATATAAAAAAAAAAAAAATAGAAGAAATAAATAGATGAAAGAAAGTAAGGAATGAAGGGTGAATGGAAGAGAAAGGAATAAGGGTATTAGAGTGAATAAGCAAAGATGAAGGTAAGTACTACAATATATAAGCTTATATACTAGGTTTGTATAACCTAAATACTCTGATTTCTGTCATATGTTATTATATATTATTATTGTGTCGTGATACATCTTATGTATATCTGCCTTACCATCGAATGAATCTTTGTTAAATATGAGGATAACCCTATGAACTTCATGCTGAATTCAATATAAATTTTTACGTAGTGTCAATTTTTACGGTAAAAACCTACAACTTAGGAAAGTGTAACAAGCGGATGGGGCCATGAAACATAACTAGACGTGTGGAATTTGATAGAAAAAGTGAATTTATATAGTAGGTGTATTCATGTCTGTTTCTACTTTAGATGAATCATTTCTTGGCAAGGTACATGTATACATGTATATATATATATGTCTATATTTGTGTGACTTTGGATATATAAGTGTATTTTACGTATGCATGTATGTTTGTATGTTTATATATATATATATATATATATCTGTATCTATGTATCTGTGTGTATGTTTGTATGTGGATGTGTCTCTGTGTCTATTGTATGTAGATGTATGTATACACACGTATATTTCTGAACTATTAGAATAGGCTGCCTCGTATAGAATTGTTGTAACAATATAGATTACAAAAATGTATGGATATCCGAATGTTGTTTATATATATGTTATATATGTATGTATGTGTGGATATGTATATGTATGTCTGTTGTGTGTGTGTTTATATGTATGTATGTGTATATGTATATATATATATGTATATGTATGTATTTATGTATGTATGTATGTGTGTGTTTGTGTATATATGTGTATATATATGTATATATATATATATGTATATATATATATATATATATATATATATATATATATATACACCCGTCTGTAGTCGGGTAGCATAATATTGCATATACGAAGATGTTACCACGCTACATAAGTAAAGAAAAATACTATTATTTGTCTCTGTATGTCTGTAATGTGTGTGTGTATATATGCGCGGGTGTAGATAAATGTTTGACATTTATAAGTGTATTGATACACGCATATAGGTACATGTGGGGTTTAGATAACTTTCGGGTTTATATTTATTCACATTTTGTTGGTTTATTTGTTTTAATTTAATTTCATTTTTATTCTTATTTATTTATTTATTTTTTTATGTTTTTATTTTTTATTATATTTTTTATTTATTTTTATTTATTTATTTATTTATGTATTTTATTTTTATTTATTTATATTTTTTTATTTACCTTAATGTAACTTTTACTTTATCTTCTACGTAATTTCAGAATCATTGTCTAGTTTCAGTAAATAAAACAAAGAGTGTTCAGCATGGATTCGCTTTTGAATATATGGATTAATGTGTGTATGTGTGTGTTGGCAGTGTATGTGTATGGATGTATTATGTGTGTGTTGCGTGTATGTGTGGGTGGAGGTAGATTAAAAAGGTCAGTACTTGGTTGACCATAGCTAAGGTTATTAACTTACAGACTCTAAGACAAGAAAACTAAACTCTCAATGTACCCTATGCCATAAAAGCCAAAAGTTAGGTTAGATGGGGGAAGGGGAAAAGAAAAAAGATGTTTATCATCTTCAAAGACCTCACTCATCCTTTTACCGTTTTTGTTTTTTTTTTTGACTCCCACCCAGGTTGTATTTTTTACTTGATAAACGAAATAGAAAAATGTATTTGGTGGAAATGTCACTTTTGAAGGTAGTTCTTGGCCTGAAGACGTAATCCCCCAACGTGGGTGATTACAGAAACATGTATGCACATATGTAGCCATTAATGTTTGTATAAATAAAATTAATATATATATATATATATATTGTTTTAGTTTCAGCCTCTGTAACTATGTATTTCTGATTAATAAATTTTCTTTCAAGGTCGATAGTTCGTCTACAAACAAGATTTATTATTGAAGCGGGATCAATAATTTAGAACTCAATATTTCGTCGTTGTAAAACAATATTTTATATTTGGCAACATATACAAACATTAGGATGTGTATATTACATATTTCTGTTTTTAGATATATTCTGCCACATTTCCGTTTCTCTCTATCAACAAATATATATATATATATATATATATATATATATATATATATATATATATATATATATATATATATATACTAGTCTACTTGTTTGCCCTTAAAGGGTAGGAGGGCAAATGTTCCAAATAAAAAAAGTGATTTTTAGATTATGTTAACTTTTATTATCTTGAAAACACATTTTGCAAGTGATGAACAAAAAAAAAAAAAAACGAAAACTCAAGGAACCATCCAGAGCACTACTGCGAGTACTAATTAAAATTAACGAGGCCTTACCAAAAGCATTACGAAAACCAAATTTCTACCAACGCCTCATCTTGAAGAGAAAATATTTATCAAATAAAGAGTGAAAAATAAAAAACAAATCGTAAAAATCAACAGGTGCACTATTAAAAGCAGTAAATATGCTTATAAATATGATTATATTTTTATATTGTATAGTCATATTCAAATTAGTTTTTAATATAACAGAGGTAAATTACATTTATTTGTAAGGGAAACACGTTAAAATAAGTTAAAACAAAAATATTTTTGACCTTTTCTGTTTTGAATAGCTGCAGTGATGTGACTTAAGACATTGCGGCCATGAAATAGGTAAGCAGAAGAATTCCAAGTGTTTAGACCCAAAATTGGCAGGGGAGTTTGGTAGAGTCTTAAGAGCTCAACTCTTTTAACTTGGACAGCAAAAGTTCTCGCCCAAAAACTAATTAAAATGCTTGCTGCATCTCTGAATACCCTTTATATACAATTTCAAAGGTTTAGACCCAACATTGGCTGAATAATTTGCGATAGAGGGCACAGGTCAAATCTCTGAAACTCTCACCCCTTGGCAGCCAAATCTTCGGCTAAAACCTGATTAAAAAGTTTACGCTGTGTCTGAATACACTTCATGTAAAACTTCAAATATTTAGACCAAATGTTGGCTGGGGCGTGAAAATTAAAAACAAATTGACCTCTCAGCCAATTTTTGATCTAAACATTTTAAATTTTGACTCGTTAACATTTTTTGTTTTGGGCTCAAATCTAGTAAAAACAAAGTGTAATCCATGTCCAAGTAACTTACATTCAAAATGTCAATTGTTCAGACCCACAATTGGCGGAGTAGTTTGGTAGTTTTCAAAGGTCAAATCGTTAGACTTAGACATCGTGACAGCCAAAGTTCTGGCCGAAAATCGATTTAAAATATTTTCCCAAATCTCAATACCACTTATGTCAAATCTCGAGTCTGTAGATTGAATATTGACAGAGTAGGTTGGTAAACACACATACATACATACGCAGACAATGTCACTTTTATAGATATATTGATATATCTTCATAAACGAAAATAGAATCTATGTCTATGTTTTTTACGGCTAACACTCGACTCATACCAGAGATACTAGTAAAACTAATGTTATCTACTTCTTTGTAGTAGCAGAAAAACACCAAACAAATAAATAAACACTATAAAATACATGAAACATAGGAAAAAAAATTGGTGTATATTGCTGAATAACATAGAGATGGTCGTAAATTCGATCCCTGGCTTGTCGTTTTAAGAACTGTGAGATAGCGAAATAGTCCATGTGTAGATGAGAATATATGCCCACCCTAAATGCATCGTATATTTAATAAAATAATATTGTCTAATATTTACTTAACGTAATACAAATTCTTTGCTTTTACATAAACAAATGAGAACTTTATAAATACATTGAAGATGTGATGTACGAGCGTGACTTAGATAGTAGAACCGTTGAATCCTAACAAAAAAATACGTTAAAACCAGGCCCAAACTCAAACAAAACCAACCTGCCTTCTCCCTTGAGGCTTGCATTCACGAACATCCGTGGGCTTAGAACTAATTTAAATGAATCTAAATGATGTTGAAGCATTTCTCCTAACAAACAACCCGGATATCTTAGCACTAAGTGAGACTAACCTACACTCCACTATCCTCTCTAACTACTTTAACATGCCTGGATATCCCCCACTCTGCCGTAAGGACTCTGACAGACATATGCACGGGCTTGGAGTATATATTCGAAACACCCTCCCCTTGACTAGAGAAACTAAACTAGAATCGGACGGTCGAGCCTTTATGTGCTTTAGACTTAACATGCAACATAGCATTAGATACTTTTATTTTCTATACCGCTCTCTTCAGACCCAGGACTGTACCCTAATAAACAAAGTCTCTGACAGCATAGATACAGCACTTACTCTCAACACTAGCGCACAAGTACATGCGTTTGGTGACTTCAGTGTCCACCACAACAACTGGCTTGGATTTTCTAATCACACAGACGCAGCTGGTATGACTACATATAACTTCTCTATATCTCATTCCCTATCACAGATGGTTACGTTTCCAACTTGGAGTCCATATTTGAAACACCCTTCACTTGACTAGAGAAACAAAACTAGAATCAGACGATCAAGCCTTTATGACTTAACATGCAACATTAGTTAGTTTTATTTTCTCTACCGCTCTCCCTCGACTCAGGACTGTACCATAATAAACAAAGTCTCTGACAGCAAAGATACAGCACTCTCTCGACACTAGTGCACAAGTATATGTATTTAGTGACTTCAATGTCCACCACAGAAACTGACCTGGATTCTCTACTTACAGACGCAGCTAGTAGCACAACACATAGCTTCTCTATATCTCACTCCCTTTCACAGATAGTTACGTTTCCAACCCGTTTCCCAGACCAGCAAGAACAACACGCATCACTTCTAGATCTGTTTCTGACCACGGTTCCCAATGACTTTAACTAATCCCTACAGCCCACTTGGGAACGCCGATCATGCTGTGGTAATAGTTGAAATAGCCCTAAACTTTAGAGCCAAAACTGAAGAGCCACTGTTCAAAACAACGAGATATTATAAAAAGGCTGAGTGGGAAGCGATCAGGGATCTCATCAGGGACGCCCCATGGCAAAATATCTTTTCCCTTCCTGCTGAACATTGCGCAAATGAGGCCACTGCATGCTTCAAAACGGCAATTGAAGCACATGTTCTCACGCGCAAATTTTATAGCAAGCCCCACTCTCCCCAATGGTTCACTTCTACTTGTGCAACTGCAATAGCGCAAAGGCAGCATGCGTAAACAAATTTTACCAACATAAGTCCAGTTCAAACAGATAGAAGTACATAGAAGTCAGAAGTAACTGTAAGAAAGAAATAGCGACAGCTAAGTGAGAATTTACTGAAACCACTAAAAAACGCATCGAAGAATGTTAAATGGAAGAATAAGCATGCCATATTAATACCGGTTTTAAAGAAGAAAATGAAGATAATTTACGGAAACCACTAAAAAACGCATCGAAGCACAGAAATTAGGAACCCGTGACTTCTGGAAATCTACAACAGTGTAGTAAATAATGGGCACACAACAATTCCCCCACTACCCAACAATCATGAGGTTGTTTGCTCTGCAACTGAGAAGGCTAACATGCTTACCAGTCGGTTTGCCTCCAACTCCACACCGGACCCTGCCAACCACCCCCTCCCTGACTTTCCTTAGCGGACAGACGCCACACTAGACGATCTGAAAATCTCCCTTACTCAGGTGCATACTATCATAAGAAATCTTGACACTGCAAAAGCATGTGGACCTGATCTCATCCCGGCTGTGCTATTAAAAAAGTGCTCCGCCGAAGTAGCTCCAGTTCTCTCCAAACTTTACAACAAATGCCTTAATGAATCTTGCTTTCCTGCTGGAAAACTTATTCTGTGGTACCAGTTTTCAAGAATTCTGGCGAAAGAACTGACCCAGTAATTTATCGCCCCATTAGCCTCCTCCCACTTTTCGCCAAAATATTTGACCAGGCTCTAGTCCATCACCTTACAGATGATGCTAAACTTCTGACTGACCAACAATATGGATTTAGGCAAGCCCGTTCCACAGCAGACATCCTAACTGTATCTCAGAAGTATATGCCAGTCACTGGACAAGACGGAGGAGGGTAGACCAGTAGGTCTAGATATATCTAAGGCTTTTGACAGGGTATGGCATGAAGGTCTTCTCAGGAAAATCAGATCATATGGTATCACTGGAAGATTACATAACATAATTAAATCCTTCTTAGATAAGAGAAAATTCCAGGGTGTCCTCGACGGTCGTACATCTAAACAATATGATATAAAAGCGTGAGTGCATTATTTGTGAGATGGGTATATATGCTGACGACACCACGCTCTATAACAGACACGACAGGAAAACAAATGAACACATATCTAAAGAAATCTAAAGAAATGGCAGAAACACTAGAGGATGACCTCTGATCTGTAGTGGAATAGGCACATAAATGGATGGCCACATTCAATGCTGCCAAGACTAAACTCGTTTCTTTCAATAATTGCAAGAGACCTTCTCTACCACCAATAGCAATGGCCAACGACTCTTTATCTGAAAGTACATCTTTTAAAATCCTCGGCCTAACGCTCACAGGAAACATGAGTTGGAACGATAATATTGAGAGTATTGCCAGAACCGTGCGAAGAAGGTAGGTTCTCTCTACCGTGCTAGAAAGCTACTAACGCCCGAAAGTATCCTGTACCTCTATAAGGCCACCATTCGACCATGTATGGAGTATTGTTGTTCAAAAGAGAGTCTCCAATCTGATAGGTCCTGAACTGTCATCTAAACTTCAGCCTCGGTCCCATTGACGAAACGTTGCATCCCTCTGTCTCTTCTACACTAACTTTACCGGTGAATGCTCTGACGAACTGCAAGCACGTGCCACCTCGACGTAAATACATCCGACAAACCCGACAAGCAGCTAAATCCAACCTCTACACAGTAGAGATCCCTAGATGTAAGAGAACCTTCTACTTCTACTGACGATCAGGCTAGTTTTGGTGTGTCAGGAGATTATGTTGGTGGGGTTCTTGCCCTATAACCAAACGAAGTTGTCCAGCGAGTTCAGATAGGGAGATAATAGGACAGCGAGAGCAAGTACAAAGTACTAGCACTCCTTCTGAAGACAAGTCTAGGTCTCCTTGGACTTGTGGACCGGCACCGAGACCCGCTGCATCACCCATAGTTTGCTAGCGGCCAACTGATTGCACAAGGAGATCATCACATGCTTCAGCATCTCAAGGTACCTATTAGTGTTTGCATTCAGGCCAACCTCAAAGATGTGAAGTGGCATGATCTGATTCTAACCAATTAAAAAAACAACAACTTCGACTGTTTCAATCCAAACACATGTCCAAAAAACAACAACATTGCAACAAGAAAGAAATGTGAATTAAACCTTGTATGTAATGATACACACATACACGCACCCGCACACAGACATACACGCACCCGCACGCACAGACACACACACATGTATATATATATATATATATATATATATATATATATATATATATATATATATTTATGTACGCCTTACAGAAGATCAGAAAACGTCGGTACCGTCGGTTTAAATAAAAAACAAAAGATTAATATCTGGTCTCCTATCTCTGTCTCTTATCAACCTCTGTTTGTATCTGTCTCCCAAGAAATGACTCTCGCGCGCTGTATTATACACGCGCATGCACGCATGCTCGCACACACAATCATATATCAATATATATATATATATATATATATATATATATATACTAGCAGAAGTACCCGTCGTTGACTGGGTTAAAAAACAGCCTACAGAAAATGGACTGTGATAGATGAAAGTATGATGGGTTATGAAAAGGAAGGGGGTTGTAAAGAGATAGATTTTGATACTCCAAAATTTTACCCGAAGCAAATATGATGAAAGTAAAGATAATTATCGCGGAAATATATTTTCTATATCAACTTTGTTTCCATTCGTAGCCAAGAGTGACCAACAAAATGATGTTTCCTTACAAAGAGAAAATGTTATATATATATATATATATATATATATATATATATAATATAAATATACAAGAAATAAATATTACCATAGTCAATAAAAGTAACTTTTATGGTAAGAAATTTATTGGTTTCTATTTTTAAGTAGTTTGTAAAAAAAGAAATTAATTCACGAACCGGTTTAAAAAAATCAAAATGGCAGCGACTTTGAAATGGAGAGCCTCGTTTTCAATTTAACGAAGGGGCACCTGAGCATTCTGTGTTAACATTTTAAGAGAGTTCCGTCGACGTAAGGAATATTTATAAACATATTTTAATGTTTTCCGTTATTTTGTGATTGAGGAATATTCGATTATGGCATGTGTAGTTTATATAAAAATTCATTTAAGTAGTTAATTTTCGTTTTAATTTCGGTTCGCTGAAATTATTTCAAGTAAAGAGCATTAAAATTATTTCAAAACAAAACTAAAAGCATAAACTAAACTTTTATTGACCATGGTAACATTTATTTCTTGTATATTTATTTTTCGGGTAGTCATTTGCTGGCTTTTCTGCTAAACACTCTTACTAAATAATATCGACGAAATATCGAAAAACAAAGAAACAAAACCAGTTTTGAAAAATAATGAAGTTTTACCTACTTTAGTAAAATAATCCGAAACAGCAAAATGGGATATTAAAAAATTAAACACGTAATTACTTTAGTTTTAAAAGCAAAGAATCGATATAAATATCAATAAGAAGAAAATGGCGCCCTTTTCAAGCAGAACAGCTTCGTTTCAGTTTTACAGTATTGAACGATGTAGTATTGCGCCGTCGGATTCAGGGTTGTACTATTGTAATGTAAAGAACACATAGAAAGGGTTATAATCAACTGAATTTCTTCTAGTACACTGACAAAAAAGCTTCAACAGATATATAAATATAAATAAAAAGTTTATGTAAATGTTTTTAAAAAGACACGTAATCACGTGAGCAGGATTTTTTCCTTCTTTTGACACGACAACAAGTAACGTTCTTCTTTTTTATTATTTATCTATTTTTGAAAGAGTGCACGTGTAGGTACAGAAGGAAAAAACAGAGTGTGTCGAGAATTGTCTAAAGTTCCGACTTTTTTTTTTTGGCTTTCACTTTAATAAGAACGTGAATTTATGGGGTGAATTTATTCGACACAATATGATTCAACTCAAAAAAATAAATAAAACCTAACGTGAATTAAGATTAAAGTTAAGGTGTCGTTGTGGACCACAACTCCTTAAAAAAACTTGTTAAGCTTTTTGACATATTTACATTCTATGGAGGTCAGCCGCGAACTAACACCCAATAATTTTATTATACCATATTTCTTCAAACTGAAACATAATTACCAAAGTATACTTACGCAAATAGATATGAAAAGTCTTTGTTAAAGTTTGTGCCATATTTTCATGGAGTACAGGCGCGAACGCAGACCCCACAATTTTATTATACCATCCCTATTTAACTTGAAACATACTTATTAAAGTATGTTCATGTACATCTATATGAAAAACCTTTGTAAACGTTTTTTTTTTTTTCATTTTTTATTTCCATACTTTGGAGGCCAGGCGCGAACGCAGACGCCACAATTTTTATGAACCCCCGTTCTGCCAGATCAAACATACCGATGCCTGATCCTCGATACATCTTGTATCATTATATGTAATCATTTTTTTTTTAAATAGTCAATCATATAGTAGCCTATTCGTGACCAGACACACGCACGCACAGACGTTCAGCTTTATATTTTAGATATACATAATACGCATATGTGTGTATCTGATTGTGTATGTATATGCATAAATATATGATAAAATGCCAACACAGTAATTTGTTTGGCTATCCTCTTTTTCAAAAAACAATCATTTTGTACATCAGATGCAGAGGACACTTTCGTATTCTTCATTGATTAAATTTGTCAGACCCGTAAGTAATTTCTCTCATCGGGGGCATATTACAATCTCGATATCTCTGAGGTCTTAGCTCAATTGAATTGAGATCTATGAGAGTCATGCTTCGATATTACGTACCATAACTTTCAACGCCGTGCTCCCGAGGCCAACTTAGCCGCCATATTGATTCGACGTTATTCAGCGTTATTCATTGTAATGTCTTCTGTTCCGTTTTTGAAAGCAACGAGATTTGTACTTTCCTCTGACACCTGGCGCGTCGTGAACGAGAGCCACGTCGAAGTAAATTCTGAACTCAGAGGCCCAGAGGTTTGCATCAACAACGAAAGATGGATATATGGGGAGGTTTGGTAGAGTATGGGAGCTCAGAACCGAGTCAATAGTTGTCTTTCCTCCCCGAAAAGTGATAAAAGTGTTTTGCTGGCGCCATTATTGAAGCCATGCAGATTGTGTGAGACGGTTTTCTGAACTTTTATCCGAAAATCTCGGAGGGAATTTAAATCGAATGAGATTAACGATTTAACTTCAAAAATCGATTATTGTTGACCCTATATTGTCTTTCCTTCCATTATTTCTGACTATCTCTACAACGTTGCATATCTTTTCAGATCTTTTTCTCCTATCTTTCACTAGCTTTTTCTCTTTCTCTCTCGCTCTCTCTCTCTCTCTCTATATATATATATATATATCTACATATATTCAAGTATGTATATATATATATTCAAATATATATAATATAAATACGTATATATCGGGTTTATTTTTCACCCTGACATTTATATTAAAAACCTACTTTTTCTATTTAAAATGTATGAAAACGAAATTTTAATATAGTCAGTCATTGATATACGAACGATTACATGAGGGCTAACTAATTTACATATTTTTTTATGAAAACGAGCATTAATTAACTATTGATTGCTTTCTATTTGGTTTCTGATTAACGCATTACTTTCATTTAACAATTACACTAAATAACAGTTTCTACACAATTGCTTAGAATTTAAGATTAAAACGTTGTAGCACACGGAATTTATGTAAGTCTGTGTGTCTGTTTGTCTGACTGTCTCTCTCTCACTATATATATATATATATATATATATATGTGTGTGTGTGTGTGTGTGTGTGTAAAGGGAATGGGGGAAGTTTACTTCTCAAATGTTCATCCTAATATAAGTGTTAATGTTTATATATATATATATATATATATATATATATATATATATATATATCCTAACCAAAAATAAAAAGCTGGATATTTTAGCATTGAGTAGAACTTAATAACTCAATATTCTATAACAACTCAGGATACTCTGACAATATAAAATATTACAATAAGAACGCTGAAACCCGCCATTTAAAATCAGTAAGTACACACAATATGTCGCGTACAAAATGAAACTCTCAGCCTAATAAAAACCTAACCCCTAAACACAGTATGCTTAGCTCAAGGAAAAGACTAAGGAGAAAAAATAACATTAAGTCTAACCCCCTATTAAGCGCTAATGTAAAAAAGAAAATTTAGGGAGTTTTCAACATTGTTGAAACTCTTTCGAATACCCCCATAAATATAGCACGCTATTCAATAAGAACCTCGCCAAGATCTCGTACGTTACCCTGCCTAATTTATCCCAGACAATTATATCATCGAATGATAAGAAAAAAAAGAAGTCCAAGAAAGTCCTTTCCCATTAGACACTAAAACAAAATGTAACGAGAATACATCGAAAACATATACCAAAGTAACGAGAATACATCGAAAACATATATCACTATAGGCTCTACCTTCACTTTAATCAAGCTTAGAATCTCTAACCAAATGCCATCATTTAATAATATGGACGCGGAAGTGAAACAGGGAACATCTCTAACAACGTTAATAAAAACTAAAATCTAAGAACACCCCCTTCTCAATTAAATGGACAATTATTGGTAACTCTAAATCCAATATCCCAGGTTTCAAACTTATTACTCCGTGCTTATCTGAGACAGTTAAAATATTGTTGCGTGGTAACACAATAGTAAACGAAGAAAATCAAGTCGAAGTTAGTTGAACCAACGACGTGTATAAACATCACAGGTACATTGGTAGGAGCACGGGTATAAGTGACTAGCGCTCAGCTAGGCAGTGGAGTACTGTCGCTCCTTTTCACCGGTGTAGAAATTACTGGCACTATATATATATATATATATATATATATATATATATATATATATATATATATATATAGTGAGAACCGGTGTAATTTCCCTTATGCATAGAAAGGCCGGTATGACAAATATTAATTCAGTTAACAATAGAAATGAATTGCTATCCCAATGCAAACACAAAGCTAAATACAAATATAACAATTTTAAAATCGCCTAACATCATTGCCACACCTAATAACTAACCCTAAATTGTCACTAACTTATTCCCTTTTTCCTCGTTTTTAATTTATTTTTAAAGTAGCTTTATTGCTCCATGTGCTTAATTCTCCAGAACATAATTGATAATCGCCGCAACTACCAATGAAATTATATATCATGCTAATTTTTCCTCCATAATTATATTAAAAATATATAGATATATTATTATTTAATAACTGCAACGTAATAAATTCTGGAGCGCAACATGTCGCTCGTTTTAATGGTACAACATCCGTCTTCGTGCCTTTTTAAACTTTGAAGTTAGAAAAGTAAACGTTTATTCATAGAACAACTTTCGTAAGTAGCTAAATGACAAGTGTCGGTCGGCACTAACCTTTTTTTTTTTCTAAGGGTTAACTGGCTTCCTCCAAAGGAGAGTGTTTCCTGGGAGTATGAAATTCACAAGCGGTCCCCAGTCGCATGCATATCCCCGTTAGTCGAGATGAGAACTTGACGTTTTTGCAACTCTTGCAAGGAGGTTTCGACATGCTCCTACATACAGCGCCTGGAAATCACAAATTGGTCACCCGTTTTAGTGATAACTAGCCTCAACTTTGCGTAACTTCGGTGATCTAACGTGAACCGATGTGGCAACGTTATTATGCCGTACAGCTAGATGACAAGGGTCAGCAATAAAGAAAAAAAAAGAAAAAATAGAAAAAGGTTAAAATGCTGCCAAACAAAAAGCAATTTTGTTTTACTTGTGTGAACGTTGAGCATTTATTTTATTTATACTTTTAATCGAGTCCGCTTTCCCTTAGATCGATTTTCTTGGTGAAAAAGATGTATACAAGTTCATATATTCTCTTAAGAAGTCTCCACATCGATTAAAAGACACGAAACGGATCGAGTCACGTTTACCAGCATCCCCAGGTGATTATCAATTGGCCCAACTCACCCGAACTCCCGCCCCCAGCAAAACCCCCTAAATTGCCTCGCTCCCAAATGTGATCATTGTCACTTACAATTAATCTACGTATGTTTCATCCGGCCTATATATCGGGGAATTGCTGAGAAACCTCTTTGGACAATGAATATATTATAAAAAAATCCACCTAACAACGATGATAATAATAATATAAAAAAAAACGTTTCAGATCCCAAAGCAGTAGTCGCCGCCATCGTAAATAATGGTTCAAGTCAATATAAATAATGAAATATATAGCCGTGCGTCCGCATACTAATATCCTTACAAAGTGTACCCTTGAGTACTCTGTATTCAACATTAAAAATCCTATTAGATGAACCACCTCGGGCAGCTGGACTTTGGTCTCGTATACCAGTACTTCTTTACGATATTCTATGCCCTCGAGGATGTCCAAAGTTACTGGCATAGTAATTGACTAGACATTACCGACATAGCCATACTGCGATGGTTTCAGATCAATTACTGGCGTTACCAGATCAGGCTCTCTGAAGATATTGGCTTCCTAGTCTTCAATGTCTTAAACATTGATATAATTTTTTTTCTAATCTCTTTCAACTGCAAAATCAAATCAAAAATATTTTCACTGCAAAACAACGAAACCAAATATCATAGAAAAACATTGAAAGATCTATGACGTTGAAGCATAAAAAATAATCTTTATATCAAAATGACCAGATTTTACATTAAATAACGCGAAAAGGGTTAATATGGCGGAAAACAAAGCAACGAAATTAAACTAGATGAATAAAGATTTAAGGACATAAAAAACCGTTTATCGAAAGGATCCGATTTAGCATTGAATAAGATCAGATCATATGCCGTAAAATAGAAAAACCAAACCAAACCAAACGCCATGGCTAAATATTTGAAGATAAACAAAAATATTTAGCATGACAACCTTTAGCGAAATTGCAGATTCGGCATTAAATAACACGAAAGTGTTGGTATGTCGTAAAACAAAATAACAAAAATATAATCACGCTAAAGTCCTTACGACGAAAGCTAGTCTTACAACAATTTAATTAACGTTTTTGTACTTTCTCAAATAACTTAAAAGCAAACGCAATTTTAATTGAAAATATTTTATTTCTTAGAAGATCTCATCTGTTGCACACATTACCTCGGCACTGCTTCTGTTTTAAATACAGCATTTTTCTTTTCAAACAGTTTATCGCCCTTCTAACTGATCAACTTTTATTCTATTTATAATTTCAACCATCTCATAATATTGTTAATTCTTTTATTACACTCTAATAAATATTAATCGTCAAGTGGCTTTTGGTCTTTGTATATATATATATATATATATATATATATATATATATATATATATATATATATATATATATATATATATATACATGAGTTGCTTTCAATAAATTTCCAGACATTTTCTTATAGGCATGTTTATTGATAGTACACACATGAAACTGTAGTCCTCTTCAAAGTAACTCCATTCAGTGTCAATGCACTTGTTATTCCGTTCAAACGACATCTGTAGGGCCCATAGAAGTTCTCTTGCATGAGTGTGGCAATGATCCTCATAACAGCCTCTTTATATCTCTTCAGTTATCTTATAACCACAGCCGCGAATGTTTTCCTTGAGCTTAGGGAATAATAAAAAGTCAAAGGGAAAAAATTCGGGACAATACGGATAGTGAGGAAATGTCTTGATGCTCATCTTGGTCAAAAAATCTGTGAAAAGAATGCAGTTGTGGATTGCGCAAATTATCCGCATCTTCAGTTCTTCGCGAATAATTTTGTGCTCAATTCTCACACTGATCAGCTGTGCACTTATTTTCGCTATACATTAAATTTGTTGCGAAGGCCGTTCGAGAAATGGTGGGATCCTTCTATCGATCCAGAAGATATCTTACTGCTGATGAAATTCTCTATCTATATAAGAGCCAAGTCCGTCCAAGGATGGAGTACTGTTGCCACATCTGGGCAGGAGCTGCTAAAAAGGACTTATCCTGCCTTTATAGAGTTCAAAATAGAATTCGTAGCCTCGTAAGGGATGTCCTTTTCTCTTTCATGCAACCTCTTTCTCACAGAAGAGATGTTGCGAGTTTGTATCTGTTTTATCGTTCTTTTTATGGAACTGTTCGACTGAGCTCCAGTGCTATGTGCTTAAACCTAAACGTAGATTCCATGAACAAAGCTACTCTCTTAGAACTGCACGCCTATGGAATTGTCTTCCGTTTTCCTGCTTTCCAGCTGACTACAATATGGTTGTCTTCAAGTCCAACGTAAACAAGTTTTTGATAAGCCGTTCTATATAAGTTTACAAATTTACCGAATTTCCATCACTAACAATTACTAAATTGCCCAATTTCTACTGTACACTCTTTAATACTTACCCTCGATTGGCCTCTTGGCCTTGATAAGTTTTGATACCTATGTACAAAAAAAAAAACTATATACACAGGACGGTCCGTATCCATGAAATTCTTTATATGGCCAATCAATGGTGTTCTGACTTCCTTATTTCTCCAACACATCCGATCATCCCTCACAAATTCCTTGTCTTACTTGAATCCTTTATGCCACTCACAAATGATGCAGGATTGATGCAAAATTGATTTCTGTGGCATCTTCTTGCAGGTGTAAAACAGAATTTTATTGCATGTCGCTCTTCTAAATGTTCTCACTTTAAGATTTATTTTGGTAATAAACCAGCTGTGACAATCAAGCTTCACTAGATTGTATTCCAATACCTGCATTAATTATATGTTTGAACCTGAAATCAACACATTGGTCACTCAACTCATAAGCTGTATAACAATAACATATTGTAATTTTCAATAGGGTTTGACAAATATAAATGCGTGGACAAAAACTCTGAAAACTTATTGAAGGCACCTTATATATATATATATATATATATATATATATATATATATATATATATACATGTAGTCATCGACATACAGTCCTCTTCATCTGTATCACAACTCATCAGTGCCGCTAGACTAGCACCTCTTTCAAGCCAAGGATCGCACCCAGAACCGTCGTGTTGACAGTCGGCAGTTGTACCACTCTCCCACAGAAGCGATGCCCGCAAATAACCCGTCCGAATGTCTATGTAAACAAATATCCGTCCGCCACTTGTACAGTATATATATATATATATATATATATATATATATATATATATATGTATATATATATATATAAATGTTATTTGTTTTTGTTTTTTGCGATACGTTTTGAATTAATTCAATTATTTACGAAAGTGCATTTTACCTAAATGCGAGTTGGGAATAATTTTCCCTTTAACCAATTTGGTACCCCCACATGGGAAGCGGTACATATATTATTTTAAAAATATAATTATGCACTGACACGTGTTTCGTCGTCTACGCTAGATTCAGCCACCCTGATGAGTCGTAGACGACGAAACACGTGTCAGTGGATAATTATATTTTAAGAATAATTTATATATATATATATATGTGTGTGTGTGTGTGTGTGTGTGTGTGTGTACTATATACGGATTGCGTATATATTATTACAGAATCGATCCTCTATTGATTATCATATATTACGAGGAATAATTTGACCGTTGGACTAATACGCAAAAAAAACAATAAGAAATAATAATGACAATATCGTTCATGAAATTCTGTCTGTGTTTGTTTAGAATATCACGTCAACTGCTATTAAGGCTTGATGATAAATGCCAGTGAAAAATCCTTTCTGATTAATGTTTAGTTTTAAAATATGCAAACGAGGAAATGGTTTCCGGCAATGTTAACGTGTACTTCTATTTTTACGGTAAATTAAACTCATTATTAAGTGAAAAAATAATTTAAAATGGTAACGTAAACCCGGAATTGAACAGAGGATATTCGATCTGTAGTGGAACGTTGTACTTCTGAAATATACATCCAGATCATAATAAATTATGTTTGAAATGATTTGCTAAACTTATATTACCTCTATTTTTCGGGTTAACGTAAAATGTTTTCTTGTAAAATATTTCTTTTTATCTACCAGAAAGAAAGGCTATTATAAAAATCAGATTTTGTATTTTTTTCAATTCGTTTCGGATGAGTTTCTATTCAAAACATATCTAAGTAAAGTGGCAGATATATAAATTATCTTTGTGTGAAATTTGCAAAAAGGTTGGCTCAGTTGTCTCGGAGAAAAAACACACACACATAGAGAAAGTGATTTTATATAATATGAGATTAAAATATATATATATATATTGATATAATAATTAAGTGCTTGATTTTGCGCTACGAAACAGATCCTGTCACGAAGGTTATAAATCAACTGAATTAAAGGAATAAATTATAAGATGGTCAACATCATGAATTTTGGAATATAACTTTTTATCGTTTATTCTCTATATTGCTCTGTAATTACATTGAGCTACTTAAATAAGGGTTGATATATAATAAGAAAATATATTTCTAAAGGGCGAATGAACTCTTTTTCTGGGTCAACGGCCAACTAGCACCGTGTATGTTTGTGTGTGTATATGTGTATTGGGGTAGAGAGGGCTCCCGTAAGCCGTGGTGAAGGCAACCTTTCTAGGAGAAGCAAATCTCTGATTTAAAAAAACCATAAAGCGGAAGACCAGTACCCGCATTAAGCTGGTCTGCAGTTAAATTTGTTGCTGGCTATCTTGCTCTTGTTTGTTGCTGGATCTCAACATTTTGAACAGAGAGAGAGACTTAGCTGTCGTACAAAGCTAAGACTCTGTAACATCATATATGTATAGATACTGCCTTGGACATTTGGGCTCATGGATTTTAAATGTCTGAGGGAGTGGCACTCGTCTGAGAAGACGTTGCAATCATATATATATATATATATATATATATATATGTCAAAAGCAATAGGAGCCTTCTATCATGCCTGAAAGTTACACAATGTTCCAACGAGCCAGATCGAAAATGAGCCGTTGTACAAGTCATGCTCTTTACCGATACATGTTATAACGATAAGACTATTGCCAGCGCCCTAAAAATGTATTGCTAGCTCGCCACGAATATCAGAAACATGACCAAGGTGATGAAAACAAATTTCCGGCCACGGTTATGGTCTTTGGCGTGGTTTCAAGTGAGGGCTATATCCTGCTACTTCACATCTTCGAAGTTGGCATGAAAATCAACACCAAAGTGTACCTGGATGTGCTGAAGAGTGTGGTGATACTCTGGTGCAATCAGATCGCTGCTTGAAGACCTTGAGAGTGTCAGCAGAAATCGGTACCGTCCCATAAGTCCCAAAAGACCCAGGCTTCGTTTTATAATGAGTGCTTCGACTTTGTACCCTTCTCTCACTGCCAACCTCTTCCCCCGACCTGAAGCTGCATTTGGTAATACGTCGAGAACATCACCAACATGACCTCCCACAACACCAACACCAAAGTCAGACTTATCGCCACCATCCGCCGATCTCTCACCGGCGTTTTAGGAAAATACATGCTTCTAGTTCTGGACCCTTATCGAGGAGGTGATTGAGGCTGAAGGCGGTTACATTGAGTAGATGTAAGTTCTGCTACATAATCAAGTTACTTGAATTGATTTGCTCACTAAAAATCTGTAATGTTGTTTTCTTTAGGGTTACATTTTTATCGCTCCACCCTGTATTAAAAGCCGGGACCGAGAGGGATGGGAGCGGCGATGCGAGTTAATAGAATTTTATGCACAATGTACGAAAGAATTTTCAGCGTCAATGAGAACTGGATGAGTCAGAATATGGCTCAACAGGGAGTTTTCGACTTTCTGTTCGAAACGTGTTTCCGTGCCAAATTTCCAGGTAAATTGGGAAGGGGTTGATGACGTTTGGTATTCACTGATGTGCTTGTGGTGATGGTAGGGTCGGACTTTATTCTGATGAAGACATGGGGGATGAGGCAAAGTTAGACGGATCGGACTTAGAAAAAAACGCTAACGTATAATACTGCCCCCGAAAATGGATTGGACATTGCTTAAAAATGTGGCTTTTAACGACGGAAAAAAAAAGCGGAAGAGAGAATGTACATTTTGAGAAAAACTTAAAGTGTGAAAAATAAAATAGAAATTTAATGAAATATATATTAATTAGAAAAAAAAAACGGTTGTCATTCCATGATTGCAAGATTTGATTAATTAAATGAACTTGAAAACACAAAAAAGGAGTTTTCGTCCCTGTCATAAAAATCGTGAAATATTGTCCGAATTTAACTTAGTAACAGACAAATTAGACGTATTTAAATACTAGAACCTGCACAAACCAATTCCGTATAACCATTTACAAGTAAGATAAAGAGAAAGAAGAGGAAAAAGCACTTGAAATAATTACAAACTTTTATTTAAAGGGTGGGGGAATAAATTGAAATGGGAGGGGGAAAATAATAAAGTCTGAAGTTCACCTTTTAACCGTATAAAAGACTGTATTTTGACTGCCTAACCCTAACCCTAACCCCTTCTAGTAACAGTTCAGGAGAGAGAAAGAATAGAATTAAAAGACAAGAGATTAAGAAAGTGGCAAAACTTACTTTAAGGTAAGATTATTTTTTTAGAAGCAACGGTAAGTTATATTGACATTTTGTTTTTAGAGAGAATTGTCATTCATGTTTGCCATAGCATATAAATACGAAAATGTCTCGTTGTATGTTTTTCTTTTTTTTTTCTTAAAATAAATCTGCGTCTTTTCAACTTTCTTTTACTCATATGTGTCGGCTTTTACTTGGGGGAAAAACATCACTTGACCTGATGTAGTTTCGACTATAGTTAGTCGAACGAAAACTTTCTTTTTATATCAGAGAAGGCTCTTCTTGCTACACCCACGCTTTCCTTTTCATTTCAAATATTTCGAGTAACAAGAAAATTGTTGTTTGCAACGCCACTGTTCACTCGTTTAAGGTTTAACTTTTGCACTTTTTCCTTTTCCTCTGGACAAGACTTGACTTTGTTCTTTAAGACTTTTTTGTCTGAACTCCGCCGGAATTTTTCTCTTCATTTTCGTCACCTAGACGAAAATTTAACTCACGAAATAGGGCCTTCAACTAGAGCCGCCTGATGTCTCACCATGATGGGTTACTCCACACAGGTCCGACATTTTCAAACAGTGGCCTTTTACTGCCAAAAGCCAAGACAGCTATTGCCCTTTTTCACTTCTATTTTTGCTTAAATCGCCGAGAAAAAAAATCAGTCGATGAATCGTCAACAAATAAACAGTCACGTGCTGTTAGTAGCAGTCTACAATACTTGCATAGCGTGGCGGGTTAAAGAAAAAGAAAAGAGGGAGAGAAAGAAGGGTGCACGGAAGAATTATACTTTAAGGTTTTATACTGTAGAAATAGAAATAATGACAAAAATATATAGATGGTCGCTTGAAAACCCTTACAAAAACTCGTATTACAAAAAAAAAAAAGAAATTGAATCGTGTTTTTATTCATACTTTAAAAAATATTTCCAGTTGTAGACGTGTTCTAAAATGGTTTTATTTGTTTATTCAATGTTTTAAAATTCTTGATATGCTTCCAAGAACTTTATCATCGATGCCTATACCTTTGAAGCAAACCCGCTCTAATAGAGAGTGCCTTACACCAGCACGCCTTGAACTTAAAACACAAGGCATTTACTTGAAAGAAAAAAAGAAGAAATAGCACGCAATAGAACTCTCTCGTTCTCTGACGATAGGCCTGTTACGGTCCGAAATATGTAAGTAATATTTCAACTTAAAAAAAGGAGGAAATAGAATTGTATTTGTTTCCTTTTTTAAAAAAACATATATCTATTTTACCGCGTTCTAAAAACAGCTTTATCTTCTTATTCAGTGTTCTTTCTAACTCTTAATACGCCTCTAAGTGCTTTAATATCAATTCCTAAAATAATATTTCAACAAATAATATTGTAAATCTCAAATTTAGTATTTTCTAGTGTATATATATATATATATATATATATATATTATAAATAGGTAGATAGATAGATAGATAGATAGACATAGAATAAGTTAAAGGTATATAAACTAAAGTAACGAGGAAATAATAGTATGTCAAGCCCATAAAAACAACAGTCAGGGAAAAACTTCTTTAGGCCATGGCATTTAGAATGTAGATTCTCATTGTCAGAAGAAGAGAAAAACAGATTATACCAAAAAAAGGACAAAAATGTCCCCGACTTTAAAAACACTCAAAATAGAAATGAAAAAAAAAATCATCAACGAATAATGCTATAGAGAAAGAAGAGAGAAGAGCATAGTATAAAGAATATTTTTTATAATAATACATAGTTATATAATAATAATAATAATAAAAATACATATAAATATATATATATATATATCTAAATTCGTATTCCTGCATGTTTGTTTGTTTGCACACTTAATATACACAAAACGTGTCTTACTTTAATCTTTCATTTATTTCTATATATAGTATGATAGTTGGAAAAATATACAATTAAGAGATGACCTTATTTGCATATGACATTAAGAAACATTGATTTTACTAAAAAGAGGTATCTTAGTTAATGTTTGTAGTGATAGAATTATTTTAAGTATTCTATTTAAAAAGTTTTTAAATAAATTTTAAACAACAATTAGATTGATAATATATTTAATTTAATTTATTTTTGAATTATTATTTCCAACAGCGACTTTTTTAAAAAAAAAGAGTTATTTGCCCCTAGATGCTATCCATAAAAATAACGTTTGCCAAATATCATTTTGTAATTTCATTAATTTCTAGCTTCAAATATAATTCCGTGCAGATAGAAAAAAATGTTTTGCCTTTATCGTTTTCTTTAAATATAAAAAACACACTTACGAAAAAAACTGAAAATATTTCATTTGTTTGTTTTATCTTATTGCTTACGACAATACAGAAATCGGTAAATTTTTATCACGTAACTAAGCGTCGTTTAATAGCTAAAAAAAAATGAAACTCCCCCTCTAAATTCCACAATTTACACTTTCTTTTTCTTTTAATTTCATCGATTACAAACTTAATTTTCTAATTAAAAAGGTATACGACATGACTCAACGTTGGACTTGAAGATGACCATATCATAGTCAGCCGGAAAGCAGGTAAATGAAAGAGAGTTCCACAGGTGTGCAGTTCTAAGAAAGACGTTTTTTTTTCTTATGGAATCTACGTTTATATTCAGGCACGGATAAAGAGTGGGGGCAATTATTGATGGTGTTTTCAGCTAGACGAGCGTTTCTCGTGAAAGTTTAGCAAGGGGGCAACATAGATTGGACCTCAGCCGAGCACTTGCCATGAAAATAAGGGTAAAGCAGAGACAGGCTCGCAACGTCTCTTTTGCGAGAAAGATAGTGTACTGCGTGTTGGGAAGTGTTTATCTATCATATGTAGGAATGTATTTACTTTTGCATCTATTAAATATTTCCTCGTTGGAGGAGTCATCATTTATTCTAAGTTCTATTGATTTGGGTATGTGCTTAATAATAGCGGTTGGTTGGGGGTGACAATGTCTAAATGGTTAAGGATACGGAATGGCAACCTGGGAGTGCTGAGTTCGTTCCACAGAAACACATTCACTTACTTGCTGTTAGCAACCTGTAAGGTTTGTCTAGGAAGTATTCTAACGAGACAGATATTAGGAAGATCAATGCCAACAAGAAAAAACATCTGATTCATAAAATTATAATAACTATTGAATTAGAATATGGAGTGAATGTTCACTTAGTACATGCATGACTCTTCTTTGTTGGTTAAGAATAATTTAAAATAGAATCGATAATTGTATCTCAATCGGGTAAAATATTGGTATAGATCAATTACTAGTATCTTGACAGCTTAATTACATTAATATACCTGAAGGCCGCCGGCGTTGCACGGTAGTAAATACGTTTAAATATGATATTTTTTAACGTTGGCAGATTTTGCTACCCTATTATAAAACCCATTCTCTATTGATTAGCATATTGTATCCAATATATAGTAGTGTCACCGACGTGACTCGGTCATAAAATACGCTTAAATGTACTTCAATTCATTCAGATTTTTGTATTTATTAATATAAAGACAAGCTATTGTACATTATATAGTAGTGATTTAAAAAGTAAAAAAAGAATATTACTAAGGTGCTATCAGTTAGAATCGAAACCGATACATCTGGTGTTTAGACTTAGTCATTAAGTTTTAAAAGTTGGGAATGACGCCGTGACGTAACAATTTGAGACGGTGACAAACGAATTAAGACTTTTGGTATTAATAATAGAGAATATGTTTTGAGTGTTTTAATATAGAAAAAAATATTAATACATTCACGAACGTACACACACACACACACACACACACACACATATATGTATATATATATATGTTTTTATTTGTTTTTTGTTAGCGATACTCTTTGAACGAATTCAACTATTCATACGAAAGTGCACTCTTACCTAAATGCGAGTTGGGAATAATTTTCCCTTTGACCAATTTGGTACCCTCTAAATGGGGAGTGGC
Source organism: Euprymna scolopes (assembly GCF_053919585.1). Classification (NCBI taxonomy): domain Eukaryota; kingdom Metazoa; phylum Mollusca; class Cephalopoda; order Sepiida; family Sepiolidae; genus Euprymna; species Euprymna scolopes. Next base: position 59,783,445 of record NC_136515.1, read on the forward strand.
ATATATATATTATTTTTGGCACGTGTTTCATCGTCTACGACTGATCAGAGTGGCTGAATCTAGCGAGATTCGAAATCACCTGTTAGGGTCCAAACTATGGGTTGAATAGAAACCGACTTGTAAAACACAAATATATTCTGTTAAAAAAATTTTCTTCAAAGTCACCGGATTCGGCATTAAATAACCTGGAAAGGCTTGATATGCCGTAAAACAAAAACAACCAAACAACCAACTTCATTTATTCACATAAAATTAATATACGAAATTAAAAATTTATACATAAACTTTAAGTATTTACTTAAAAAGTGCTCAATACGTAGGTAGAGCTAGTTAGTAATTTATAAAATATACATGGCGATTAAGCTACACTGAATATTCCGCATTTCATCCACTCTAGGACTCTTAAGCCTGAAGAATCCTAGAGTGGATGAAACGCGGAATATTCAGTGTAGCTTAATCGCCATATATTTTTTATAAATTACTAACTATATATATATATATATATATATATATATATATATACACACTATGTTAAAGGTATTTAGGAGATAAAATCCATGTATTAAAACAAGGTTATTAAGATGGTAAATAAAGAATGGCCAAATCTATATATTTTATTTATATAGACAACTATTACATACTCACTAAACTGAGTATGCTAATGTTTCGGGAGCAACTTGGTTTATTAAAACTGAATAGCAGATATAAAATTTCTCTAACCTAATGAGGAACAGTTGGTGTTTTTAATAAATCAGTTTGCTTTGAAACATTAGCATGTTCAGTGTAGAGAGTATCTAATATTTGTCTATAAATAAAAAAATGATATATATATATATATTTGTGTGGGTATGTATATATTTATTTATATATGTCATATATATATATATATGTATAAATAGACATGTATGTATATATATATATATATATATATATATTGAGATGCATACATATAATAAATTATCACTCAATAGAAATAACAATAAACAACGTATGAAGCAGGGAGTACTCTTCTCTACTCCGAGATGGCTAACGCCCTATTGCAAACGAATTCCCAGAAAAGCACTGGTTGGATTTCATTGCAGAACGTGATGTAAGGATATATTACACAAAGAATTCGTTCCGAGCCGATTCTGTTGAAATATGAATGGAATTGGAGAGTAGGATAAACGAATCATATTCGGGGACTAGGTTTGAATAATGTGTTCTGGACGAAAGGAAATATTGAAAATGCTTAAAGTCAGGTAGAAAGCGATATATGGGACTGCGTTAGATGTCGATCCGGATTGAAATATATTCATGCAAACAGCTATAATTCTTTTCCTTTCATCTCTTATAGGGATCAAATGCACATAGGCAAGCAATTACACGCATACAACTGTCTGCTATACTTGTATATGTATATATATATATATATATATATATATATATATATATATATATATATATATATGTGTGTGTGTGTATGTGTGTTTGTGTTAAGTTATACTTATAGAAAAAAGTAGTACAAAACACAGGCTAAGAATGGAGCGAAGACTGCGGAATATATATTTTTGTTTTTCATATAACAGAATGAAATAAGGAAGGTACAGACTGAAAAACTCAACTTTAATATACATGCACACACTTACACACACAAACACACACATATTTATATACATTAATATGTATATATAGTTTTTCAAATATAATAATCCACTGACAGATGTTTCGTCGTCTACGAGTCATCAGAGTGGCTGAATCTAGCGAAATTCGAAATAGGGACCCACGGTAAAAAAACCTAAGCTCCCGCCACTGGACCATCTTGCATGACTCTTGTGATATATGACGATTTACATAGATATTATTTATTTGTTTTTTTTTGCGATACGTTTTCAATGAATTCACTTATTTATACGAAAGTGCAATTTTACCTAAATCCAAATTGGGAATAATTTTCCCTTTTACCAATTTTGCACCCTAATATATATATATATATATATAGAGAGAGAGAGAGAGAGAGAGAATAGGGAAATACTAAACATGTTAAGATTTATCAAGTTAAAATATGTAGGTAGAACTACATGTATACATATACAAACACACACATATATATGCATATATTTGTTCATATATATATATATATATATATATATACTAGCAGAGAGACCCGACGTTGTCCCATATTGAATGAGAATCGGTACTTGTTACACCATCTCACATCTTTTTGTCATTTAAATCGGCGAATTCTCCAATAATTCAACAACTCGATTGATTTGCTACTCAAGTAGAGAACCCATTACATAGCTCCGCATAGGAGGATAACATGCATCCACGAACTGAATTAATTTAAAATATATTGAAGTCTACATCGTGCTTATACAAAACGGAAGATTTTAGGATAAAGAAATTAATGTCTCTGGCCAATTTTTCGATATTTGCTATTCGAGACGTCGAGCTTCAAAATGATACCGTCGTGTCTGTCGTAGGTTTTGTAATACATATTAGCATACATACATATGTACATACATACACAAACAAAAACATACATTTAAACAGACAGCTGACACTTATATTATAGACCAGCCTGGGTTCCCGGCGTTGCGCTGGTGTTTGGAAGTTTTTGTTGACGCAAAAATGTGGTAGTAGGAAGTCAGGCTTGCACCCGTACCACAAAGGGGAAAAAGAACGTAAAAAAGGACACCTGACATCTGTGCTATTGCGTCCATCGGTAAAACCAGAAGTGACGAAGGTTTATATTAAGGCTACAAAATTTCAAAGGGGTGATAACTTTTGAAAATATAGGCGAAAAAAGCGAACACTCCCTGTAGAAAGTGCCTATTTAAGGATGAAGGAATTAATGTTTTTGGCCAATTTTTTTTATATTTATCGTCCGAAGGGTCGAGTTTCAAAACGATACCAATCTAGTGAAATCCGCCGCTTCTGTCGAAAGTTTTATGCAGACGTACATACAAACAAACAAACAAACAAACAAACATACATACATGCATACATACACACATTTAAACAGACAGGTGAGATTTATATTATAGATTATAATCGTCAGAACGTGATATATATATATACATTATATATATATATATATATATATATATATATATATATATATATATGCGTACAGCATGGATTCGCTTTTGGATATACGTATTAATGTGTGTGTGTGTGTGTGTGGCGGTGTATGTGTGTGTTGAATGTGTGTTGCATGTGTGTGTGGGTGGATGTAGATTAAAAGGCACCGGTCAGTACTTAGCTGACCATCGCTAAGGTTCTTAACTTACAGACTCCAAGACAAGAAAACTAAATTCTCAAGTACTTTATGCCATAAAAACCAAAAGTTAGCTTGGAAGGAGAAAGGGAAAAGAAAAAAGATGTTTATTATCTTCAAAAGACCTCACTCATCCTTTTACCGTTTTTTATGACTCCCACCCAGGTTGCATGCTAACTTGATAAACGAAATAGGAAAATGTATTTGGTGGAAATATCACTTTCGACGGTAATTCTTGGCCTGAAGACGTAATCCCCCAACGTGGGTGATTACAGAAACATGTATGCATGCACATATGTAGCCATTAATGTTTGTATAAATAAAATTAATATACCTGCTCTGTTCACTCATTGAGCACTATTTTGGTAGACACATGTTGTTTCATTGGATATACTTCTAGGAAACTAAACTCTACTGGCTATATATATATATATATATATATATATATATATATATATATATATATATATATATACTAATTAGAATGGTAATTTTCCGAGGAGTTCATTGCGATTTCAACTTGAGTATGAATTCATATTAAGTATGTACACTTTAATCAGCACAATAAATATTAGAATCTACCTAGCTCTACCTTAGTATATATATTTCTTAATAGATCTCAATTCATATCTCTCAGTCTCTCTTGGACTCCCTTTTTCTCTACGTTCCTCTGTCTGTCTTCCTTCTCCTCACTTTCTTTATATGACAATCGGTACATATTTTACGACTACTCTACTCTATCTCTCTCTAACACACACACACGTATACATACATATATCTATATATATGTATATATATATAAGTGTGTGTGTATGTGTGTGTGTGTGTGTGTGTGTTTAGAAGGTGACTATTACTCCCGGTCGGGATATTCTAATCTAGCTACGAATGCACCTTTTACTCTAATTTGCTTGGCCTTAGCTACGAGCCACCAAATAAAAGAATTAATAAATTATAAACGCAATATTCAATGGTAGCCATTAGACAATCCAGACTGTTCAAACGAGCGGAAATCGTGAATGTATCATAAACGTTGGTTCACCGCCTTTTTTTAATTTCCCAGACAATTGCCAATTTATTCGTAAATGGGCCAGACACACACACACGCATATATATATATATATATATATATATATATATATATATATATATATATATATATATATATATATATATATATATATATAATGTTTTAACAAAAACCAAGACTTCAACGAATGGGTTGATAGCAACAAATAGTGTATTTCATCGTTAGTTACAATTGTTTCAAGACTATTCGGACAAATCCAAACATTATGTCGTTTGAAAATTTTCACAAGAACAGCCTTTCTTCAGACTTATTGAATAAAGAACACTTTAACAATACAACATTATGGAAACCAAGGATGCGTAAAATTCTTTCGCTTGTTTTATTTTCCTTATATTTCTTTACTATTTCCTATATATGTGTACTAAAACTTCATTTACTATTTCCTATATATGTGTACTAAAACTTTTCAACACAAATCACTTTTTCTTTTTCAAGGTTCGCATATTGAGTTGAGCATATTGAGAAGTGAAAAACGAATTACCATTAGCATATAAGCGACGCTCTTTGTGTAAACAAATCGAGCGGAGGTATTTCGGACGATATCAAAACATCGTTAAACTCACTACTCGTTCAAGCAGCCGCCAATAGCGTAATGGTTAGAAGCCATGACTGCCGTGTAAACGGTCGGGTTTCAATCCTGGCTTGAGGTAGTTGCCTGTCTAGCCGCACTGATGAGCTGTGAAACAGCGAAACAGTACTGTACGTGGATGACTATATATATATATATATATATATATAATGTGGGGATTGAGTATCTTGGCGGCATTTTATTACTAAAGAATAAAAAGTGGGGATAATATATATATATATATATATATATATATATATATATAACTGAGTGTTTTCTTTTCAAATTAAATATGTTTTTAACTCTTTTTCAAAGTGTTTTAACATGTTTTATTAACTATTTGCTCATATATATATATATATATATATATATATATATATATATATATATATGCGTATGCGTGTACGTAGGGTGTTGTGTTTGTGTGTGTATGATTCTTAAGAGCAATCGATATATCTCAATCAGATCACCTCCATCATTCAATGAAAATAACAATAAATCACGTATTACTATAGAGATCTTCCCCTAAAATATATATAACAGTGAATATAGTCTCGCAAGAGCTTTGTTTGAATCCATTCCGCTTGTAACTGTGTTGTCAGAACGGAGCGAAAACCTCTCGTTGGGATAGATTGCGCAAAGAATTTGTTCCGAGCTTATTCTGTTGAAAGATGTATAGAGTTTTAGAGCAAGATAAACGAATCTTATTCACCGAGAAGGTCTGAATAATACGATCTCGAAGAAGAGGGGGAGGATGTTGTAAACGGTTCGACCCACGCGAAGAAAGATGTATGTGCCTGCCTTACATGTTTCTTCGGATAGAAATAGATTAATGCAAATATATTTTCCCCCTTTCATATATTCTGCGATGTAGACGAAAACGTTCACGTAAACACACACACACACACACACACACACACACACACACACCTATGCATTACACGTATGTGAGGATAATTATATATATATATATATAAAGATAGAGAGGATGCTGTAGTTTTTTTTGAAACATTGTGAGTTTTGTGAGAAAGGTTATTTTGAAGACTATTACAATGCAGCTCTACGGAAACAAGTGTAAAAAACAATGATGACAACAAGCAGAACCCGTGGAAATTCCACGGTAGATGGAAGTTTTTTTAAACATATTATTAGTCCTCGCGCGAAAAAGCAGGACACAAAATGTTTTAACTGATAATAATAATAATAGAATAACAATAACAAAGACTTTCGCTGGCGAGGACTATTATTGGGCGTAACCAGTTATACAGTACTTTTGAAATTTTCATCGTTATTTTTCTCGTTATCTACTGTATATTTTTAATGAAACCTATATGAAATATGTACCTTATTTAATTGTAAATATTTTCTATTCTGAAAGAAGTTAAAAAATTAAAAAACTATAAAAAACTATTTTTAAGTTTTTGTTTAAAAAATTCAGTTTCTCTCGTTACTCAGACATGTATGACAAAGAGGGAGTTGCAAAAAAGAGGTGTGGTGTGAGGAGAAATACAAACTGAGACAGAACGAATTTTTCAGTTTTTAACCGATACCAATACAGATTTTAAAGTTTTTTATTCATAAGGAAAGAGATTTTAAAATTAATTTGTGTTAAAATTAAAATCGATTTATATAAAGAAAATTTTTTTTCGAAATTAGATCTTATATTTAAATGATTCAAAGTTTAAAATTAGGTATTACATCATCCGATAAAAAAGGGGGGATTTAATAAAAACGAGATTTAAAAATGAATTCGCGAGGTATATATACTTCACACTTCCGGTTATAGGATATACGAATATTGGCTGAAGTGAGCTTGATAAGGATACCTTAAACGGGCCTTATTATCGGGCTTGAAACCGACGGTAGCAATGATCTGTCTAAACTAACATCTTTCTGTACACAATATATAAATATATATATATATATATAAATATATATATAAATATATATAAATATATATATGTATATAAATATATATATATATATATGTATATAAATATATGTATATAAATATATATATATGTATATAAATATATATATATGTACATAAATATATATATGCATATAAATATATATATGCATATAAATATATATATGCATATAAATATATATATGCATATAAATATATATATGTATATAAATATATATATATATGCATATAAATATATATATGCATATAAATATATATATATGCATATAAATATATATATATATATGCATATAAATATATATATATATATGCATATAAATATATATATATATGCATATAAATATATATATATATGCATATAAATATATATATATATATGCATATAAATATATATATATATGCATATAAATATATATATATATATATGCATATAAATATATATATATGCATATATATATATATATGCATATAAATATATATATATATGCATATAAATATATATATATATGCATATAAATATATATATGCATATAAATATATATATATGCATATAAATATATATGTATATGCATATAAATACATATATATATGTATATAAATATATATATATGTATATAAATATATATATATGTATATAAATATATATATATGTATATAAATATATATATATGTATATAAATATATATGTATATAAATATATGTATATAAATATATGTATATAAATATATGTATATAAATATATGTATATAAATATATATATATAAATAAATATATATATATTAATATATATATATATACATTTATATATACATATATATATATACAACTTTATATATACATATATATATACAACTTTATATATACATATATATATACAACTTTATATATAAATATACATATACATTTATATATATACATATATATACAACTTTATATACATACATATATATAAATATATATATATTTATATATATGCATATATATACAATTTATATATATATATATATATATATATATATATATATATATATATAACTATAAACTACGGCATGACCGCGTTGACACTACTGGTTAGTACTAGATGGGTGACCATTTGGGAATTCTAGACGCTGTATGTGCTCTCCGCTTATCTCAGCATTTGTTTCCAGTCGTCCTGTACTTTACTTTCCACTGTTTTTTTTAACAATGTTGTCTCAGAAGAGGTGTGTTGGGAGATTATGCACCTCCTTTTACAAAGATTTAACGTGTAAGCAACCCTTTGTGGGTATCCATAGTTGGTCTAAGACTGAAGGAGCCTGCTTTATATATATATACATATATATATATATATATATATATATATATCTTTAGAAATATATTTATATATCTTTAGAAATATATATATATATATATATCTTTAGAAATATATTTGCTTATAATATATACCAATCCTTATTTAAGAATCTCAATGTAATTACAGAGCAATGTAGGTAATAAATGACGAAAAACTATATTCCAAAATTCATGATGTTGACCATCTTATAATTTATTCTTTTAATTCAGTTTAGTTATACAATTCTTGACAGTATATGTTTCGTAGCGCAACAGATACTGTCAAGAATTGTATAATTCAACTGAATCAAATGAATAGAATATAAGATAATCATCATCATCATGGATTTTGGAATATAGATTTTGTCATTTATTCGCTCTCTCCCTCTCACTCTCTCTCTCTCTCTCTATATATATATATATATATATATATTGACCTTTTCGGTGTATGTGCCAAAGTCTCTACCAAACTCCTCTTTGTATATTTGGTCTACAGAGTTGCCATTTGATAAACAATGTATCCGAACTTGTAGACTACTTTTGATTTGGCTTTCAGTTTGTAAAACTGCTGCCAAACTGTCAAAATTGAAACCACAACAGCTGACATTCGCGGCAAAGTCGAATAAAATATTTATCCTGCTGTTAAATTTGCACATGCATAAAATTAAACATTCATACCGCAAAGTCGCTTAATTCCTCATTTTTTATATCCATCTGACTGGGATAACTTCCGTACATTTATATCGGATCTACCTCTGCGTTCCATGTTTAAAAGGATGTGTCCTCTATAGTATCAGAATTGGCAGAATGATAAATTGTAGGTATAGACAGTTTGATACCCTCGGAAAAGTTCCAGCAAAATCCTAACAGCGAGCCATTTTTCTCTCCAGAATGTGCTGCTGCCATTGCGCACAGAAATCAATTTTTTCACTGTTTTCAACGTAATAGATGGATGGAAAATAAAGCCGCTTTCACGACTGCGAGCAACCATTGTAAGAAAGTAATAAAGAATGCAAGAGAGTTGTATGCTCAGTCCGTCAACTCCAAAGTAGCTTAGCAGCGGGTAGGTTTTGGAAAATAGCAAACCGACTCCTGAACAAAAGTGTGTGCTCTATCCCAACTATCATTAATGGACCTGAGATAATCTCGTCAGTATCAGACAAAACTAAAGTCTTTGCCAAGAACTCTGCAGCTAATTCTACCCTTTGCGACCAAGGCCGTCAACCCCCGATATTTCCTCCTGTATCAGAAAACACGCTATGTTATATACATATGTTACATGATAAAGGGTTGGCCCCTTTTCATGTAAATAAAAAATAGGGAATTAGTAAAATGTAAATAGGAAATAGGATGGGCGAGGTTCGAACTTGCGAAGCTAGATTTGGAATTGAAAATTCCAATCATAATTTCAAGTAAATACAGAATGTTATTGAAATAAGGAATTACAATTGTTCAGCTTACATATATATATATATATATATATATATATATATATATATATATATATATATATATATATATATAAGGAATGTGATAATGAAATTTGTTCCTGTGAAAATTTAAATAAGGAATTTAATCGTCTATTGGAATTGTAAACATATTTTGTAAAAATGTTATTTGAAAAATAGGTTACTGAACTCGAAGTTATGAGCACATGTTTAATCATGCAATGACGTGACGAGTTCTCAATATATGAAAGAGTTCGATGTTAGTGAGGGAGAGTGAGATCAGTCAGATCAGAGGAGCAGATGGGTCCAGAACAATTATCGGCACCCTCTGGAAGCGAAGATGGTTTTAGAAATAACCATGTAAAGAAACTTTGAATTCCTCACGCGAAATCATGGACCGGTCATAGAATAAAGAACGTCATCATCTTTGTGTATCTGCGTCTTCTGTGTTCATCATTACAACGAGAAAGGGAACGTGTTTATATTATATGCACAACTGTCAAAACGTAAATGTCAAACGCACTATCTCTCGATCTATCTATCAAGATATTCATAAATCTCCTCTCATTGAATTGGTTCTCTTGTAGTAACATGTACATTGTCTATTAGAAGATATATATACAGAACCGTCTCTCTCTTTTTTATGTACTCTGTCTCTATATCTCACCAATATGGTATCTCTTAAGACATATGAGCACTCAACATATGAACACTCCCTAAGAATCTCCTAAGACGACAACAACAACAACAATGCAGAATATACGTTCTAATAATAACACCCAGTACGTAACACATATATCTGTACGTGATGTTGCCAGGCTAATCAAAAACCTTGATCCAGTAAAGCAACCGGCCCTGACGGTATTCCAATTATTGTACTCAAAAAAACTTCAACCAGAGCTAGCGCCCATACTTACAAAACTATTTAAACGTTGTCTTAAGGATAATTGCTTCCCATCCCCCTGGAAAATCTCATCAATATGCCCTGTATTTAAGAATTCAGGTGATCGCTCACCCCCCTCTCAGTACAGGCCAATAAGTATCCTGGGCGTCATGAGAAAGTTGCTGGAATCCGTTTTAATACAAAAGTAATCAACCATCTAAGCAAAAATAACCTTCCTAGTGACACACAATATGGTTTTCGTTCTGCTAGATCTACAGCAGATGTGCTTACAGATATATCTCATAGGATTGGCGAATCTCTCGACAAAGGCAACCTGTCTAGGGCAATTGCTCTTGACATATCTAAGGTCTTTGATCGGGTATGGCATAATGATTTACTTCACAAGATCTCTTGCTATGGTATAGCTGGACATGTATTTTCAATTATTAAATCATTTCTTTCTGATAGTTTCGGAAGATTAGTAGTTGATGTTCCTCAGAGGTACATCCTGGGCCCAACTTTTTCATGATCTACATTAATGATCTTCCAAATCACATCCTTACATCATTTGTAGACATTTATGTTGATGACACTACCATTTATCGTAGCACATCTAAAACAGTAACCGACCAAGTTCTCTCCGATTCTCTCTCCTCTGATCTTGAGCACGCGGTACAATGGGGAAAGATGTAGCTGGTTACTTTTAATGCTTCTAAAACCAAGCTTCTCTCTTTACATCATCAACGTTCGGATCCACATCTAGCATCAATTGAAATGAATGCCTCGCGTCTTGATGACGCCTCAAGATTGTAAAAGCTTCTGGGCTTCACCTTTACTCCTGATATAAATGGAACTCGTACATCAAATCTGTTGCCAATGGTGAGATCCTTCTATCAATCCAGTAGATATCTCACTGCTGATGCAATTCTCTATCTATATAAGAGTCAGCTACGTCCAAGGATGGAATACTGTGGCCACATCTGGGCAGGAGCTGCTAGAAACGACTTGTTCTGCCTTGATAAGGGCAAAATAGACTTCGTAGCCTCGTAGGAGATGTCCTTTTCTCTTCCCTGCAACTTCAATCTCATAGAAGAGATGTTGCGAGTTTGTCTCTGCTGTATCGTTATTCTCATGGAAAGTGTTCGACTGAGCTTCAGTCTATGGTCCCCATCGCCAAACTTTCACAAGAAACACTCGTTTAGCTGGAAACACTATTAATAATTCCCCCACTCTTTATCTGTGTCTAAACCTAAATGTAGATTCCATGAACAAAGCTTCTTTCTTAGAACTGCACGTCTGTGGAATTGTCTTCCGTTTTCCTGCTTTCCAGTTTACTACAATATGGTTGTATTCAAGTCTAACGTAAACAAATTCTTGATTAGCCGTTCCACTTGTAAACGAATTTACCGAATTTCCATATACTAACGATTACTATATTGTCCAATTTCTACTGCAAACTCCTTAACCCTTATCCTCGAGTGTCCTCTTGCCCTTGATAATTCGTGATGCCTATGTAAAAAAAAATCTTAGGGAAACTCAGACACTTACAACGTTGGAGAAATTATTAACGACCCAAACTTGAGTGTTGAACGTTCTTATTTCAATTTTACCAGATGGTAACCAAGTCATATTTTTTCTAGGTTTTAAATGGTTTTTATATATTGGATAAAAATCAATAGAAAATAAGAAATCTGTATGCATTAAAATAAAATACAATATCTATGCATATTATACCATATAACAAATTAGGGTGACCCGCTAATATATATATATATATATATATATATATATATATATATATATATATATATATATATATATATATACTAGCAGTTCAGCCTGGCTTTGCTTCGGTCCTATGTACTATTCATAAGTTGCCCTATGTGAGAATGGCCTTTATGTACACTTTTAGATGTTTTCACCAGAGCTATATTTTGTAGCTTTCACCAGGGGTATTTTTTTAGGTTTGGTCTTAATTCTAACCCCTTAGCATTTATTGTTTTAATGTCTAATCTAAATAAAATGTTTGAACCATGTCCTGGTTACCTACATCTAATATTTCAAGTGTTTAGACCCAAAATTAGCGGCGGAGTTTTGTAGAATCTGCAAAGGTTTACTCTTTAAACTTTGACTTTTTGTCTGTGAAGTCTTCGTCCCAAAACGGATTAAAATACTTGCCGCATGTCTGAATACCCGTTATGTAACATTTCAAAATTTTAGACCAAATGTGAGGATTGGGGACGGCAGAAGGTTGTATGCTTGCAGACTGCTTATTTCATGTTCTTGTATATTTCAGACAATTCAAAGTGATGAATTAGAAGCTGTAGTAACCATAAAAACGCATTGACTTCCGTTATTTTCCCTCCATGATTTAGTTCTCAAGATTGACGTGTGGTATTTTAACATCAGATAAGTTTATAATCAATTGTTTTTTTTTGTAGTTGGGCATAGAACGGCCAACGTTCGTTGTTCCTTCTTCAAGCTGAACGTACATAAACATTCTTGGTATCCTGTTATCACACCTTGTTAAGAAATGTTCAACACACCGCAGTTAAGATTGAATAAGTAAAATGTCTCGACCCCAGAAATATTGAACCTGGAGAACAGTTCAACATTTGACATTCTGTATTGAAGGCTAATACCGCAAGTTGAAAATATCCAACTGACGGATGTGGTATCCACACCTCTGAACTGTGTTGAAGTGTACAAAGAATCTTCATATCCTATCAGATATCACGCTCATCCTATAAATGCTGACGATATTATCAACAACACATGTATCCTGACATCCATTGTGGCGGAATTTTACTGTCTATATATGTGAAAAAATTGCAATTGTTCAAGGACTTTACAACAGTTGTCTCTGAGGATATATATATTCTAGTGGATTTTGTTTCACACCTTTGACTTGCTTTACAATTCGGCATGACCGATGTAGTATATAGCTGGTTTCCTGTATTTCTACATAAAACAGCATGAAATAGAAACTCCATTTAACACAAGAAAATCTATGTTTCAATAACTTATATCAACAAAATACTAGATTGAATGTGCGTGTTCAGAAAAAAAGTTTATTTTCATGTGTAGTCACCTTTCAAAGTAATGCAAGGTAAGACGTTAAAATAAACGGAAGAAAAAGGACAAATGTTCATAAAGAGTACTTATTCCTTGTTTCTTGTAATTCGTCGAGTAGCGGCCACAAAGAGAAGTATTTGTCAGCTTTTAACAGAGAAAGTGGATAATTTCTCGCTTTACTGCACCTGTGTCTTCTTTTCCTTCTCTCTCGTTTACAAAAATCCTAGGTTTCTATCTTTTCTTATGAACTCCCACAGACAAGTTGGCTGTTACATTTTATTTTTTATCGCACTTCGCTCCCTAATGGCTAATATTTATTATTTTTCTGTTTTCACTGGATGGGTGCGTCAAGCATATGCGTACTGACGTTTTTACACAGTTTGTTTGTGACTGCCGACTGGTTGAGAGTTGATCAATTTCTTCATAACTCCCCACAAGTAGTTCATAACTCCCCACAAGTAGTTAAGTCTGTATAATAATGGTTTTAAGCCTGAAAGCCTTGTATACAGTAAACGTTCAAAGAGAAGGTAAGTTTCTTCGAAGAATGTAGCGATTAGAGCCGTGTCATCAACAAACAGCATATCATGAAAATAAAAC
>NC_136515.1:59802605-60017605 GCF_053919585.1 Euprymna scolopes
TAACGAATACATGTGATCAATAATAACTGACTACTTAATGAAGAAAACCACATACAGTATGCTCAGTTTAATTATGTGATATTATTTAATTTGTTATTTTTTAATTAGTTTTATAAGTGGAAATATGGACAATAATGTTCATGTTGTTAGGACAAATATTTAGAAACATCAATTTTATTTTTTGTAAAACACACTACATATTTAAAATAGTTATCATTGAACAGGTTGCGAGCGCTTAGACCTTTTTAAAATTATATCCCGAAAAAATGTTCTTGAAAAAATTTTGAATATATATATTTATTCCATAATTGCCGAATTCTACTTGCCAAAATGTTTCTGTTTTCTGCTGTCTTTTCTTCCGTGGCCCTTTTTACTTTGGCCTAATTTATATATATATATATATATATTTATTTATTTATTTATTTACTTCTATTTATTTATTTATTTACTTATATGCGTGTGTGTGTGTGTGTGTGTGTGTGTGTGTGTGTGCGCACGCGCGTGTGTATACAGTAGAAAATGAGTAGAGAATTAAAATATTGCGTTAAAAAAAAACGAAATCACGTTGAATCGATCCCGGATGTTTGTCTCATATTCCATATTGATATAAAAAGAATCAGGATGTGAACGCAATCAACGTCCAACCAACCTAATCACAGAATCCTAGTTTAATCAGTGTCGACCGAGAACGGAGAAAAAGGGAAATCGTGGTTCTTTATCGAACACAATTTGACGTCAGAGCGCCGTCAGCCATCTTACAATCCATCTTGGATTCAGCCGGTTGCATTTCATGACGGTTATCTAAACGAAAAAACAATAGAGGAAAAAAAAGGGCTGATTACGAGTCAGATTACATGAACGGAATGATCCAATTTCAAACACATAAAATGAATCAGGTTTTGACCAGTTTATGTATCTAAATTTCTGAGTCTCATGTTTTTTTTTTATATGTTCGTATTTACTTGTTTCTCTGTGAGGACATAGTTATGCACAAAGTAGGTTTATAATGTAGCGACAAAAGTGTTCCCCAAAACTTTTAAATTGCTTAAAAGCACAATGACCTCCTCATCACTGACTGAGCACAGAACAAAGACAAAGATGAATTTTATTTATGTTATTTATGTTATATATCTATACTCCTATCAATTCGTTTCTTTTTTATGTATTGATATTCATATTTAAAACCCTATCTTTCTATCTATTAAAGAGACAATAAAATTTTGTTATATATGGGTCTTGGAATTGCATTTATCTACCAAAATCTAGTTAATGTGAGTATACTTTTACACATTAATCTTAATAAATTCCCTATTTGTGTTTAAGGGTGTCTTGTGGAATCGTCAGCTTTAGTAAACTATTACGTTTTACTATATTCATGCGGATATTGTACATGATTTATTCTTGTGTAATATTTACGTGAAAAACTCATAGTAAACACAAACCTCCTGTTATATGTATATATATGTGCGTGTATATATATATATATATATATATATATATATATATATATATATATATATATATATATATATACATAACTACTTCATTTACTCACATAAAATTAATATACACAAGTATAAATTTATACGTAAACTTTAAGTATTTACTTCAAAAGTGTTCAATATGTAGATAGAGCTAGTTAGTAATTTATAAAATATATATGGCGATTAAGTTACACTGAATATTCCGCGTTTCATCCACTCTAGGATTCTTCATAAGCCTGAAGACTCCTAGGGTGGATGAAACGCGGAATATTCAGTGTAGCTTAATCGCCATGTATATTTTATAAATTACATTATATATATATATATATATATACATATATATATGTATATATATATGTATGTGTATATATAAATATATATATATATATATATATATATATACATATGTATATACATTTGTTTAAACAATTTTGCCTACAAAACTGTCGGTCAGTGTTTGGTCAACAGAAGTTTATATATAGGGAATTCGGACGCATTCAAAACTTTATATTTGTGTTTTAGCCGGGGAAAATCAGTACAAAAGTATGAAACGTAAAAAAAAAAATATATGAAATTTGCCAGGTGATGGTCGAACGTCGGCGTAACGAATATTCATGCGAAACGTAATAGGTATTGGTCCATGATTTAATTTTTAGCCTTGCAGCAAACATGCCTCTATAGCTCAGGCATCAAGTTTAAAGGAAAAAAATTAGTCCTAAACGTTCTGATTCCAATTAACTTTTAAAATCATTGCTATATACTGAGTCTAATATAATCTACAACTATATATATCTATACAAGTAAAATTGTCTGTGTGTGTACATTTTCCTACCAAATTACTCTAGTAATTTTCAGTCTACAGAATTGCGATCAGACATAAGGGTATTGAGACTTGGGAAAGTTTTTTTAATCGATTTTCGGTCAAAATTTTGGCTGTCAATTTCACTTTTGAAAACTCTACAAAACTCATCCAAAAATGTTGTGTCTAAACACGTGAAATTTTAGATGCGAGTTACTTGGACATGGATTAAACTTTTTACTTTTATGTTAGCATAAAACAATTCGGGTGAAAAAGTCAAATTTGACGTCAAAGTTAAGAAAAAAATTACCTTTCAGTCGATTTTTGATAAAAAAATTTGAAATTTTACATAAAGTGTATTCAGACATAGTTCAAGCTTTTTAAGTGTTTTTTGGCCAAAATGTTGGCTGGCAAAGAATCAACGTTGAAAGAATTTACGTTTGCGACTCTACGAAACTCCGCACCAATTTTGGGTCTAACACTTGAAATTTTAGATGTAAGTTATCTGGACGTGAGTCAGACTTTTTAATATATATATATATATATATATATATATATTACACAGTGATCGCCACTTATCAAGGCCCGGAGGCCACTCAGGGATAAGGGTTATTGCAAGTACATTACGTTAGTGAGTAGGTTTGATGAAGTGTTTACGTCAGGGGGCGGTTCATCAGGAATTTGTTAACGTTGAACTTGAAGGCATCCAAGTTGTAGTCAGGTGGGAAGCAGGCAGACGAAACAGAGTTCCACAGGCGTACAGCTTTGTTCATGGAATCCACGTTTTGATTTAGGCACAGATAAAGAGTAGCGGAAATTTTTCACAGTGGATTCAGCTAGACGAGTGTTTTTCGTGAAAGATTTGCTAGGGGGGAAGAGATTGGAGTTCAGACGAGCACCTGTCATGGAAATAACGATAAAACAAAGACAGGCTCGCAACGTCTCTTCTGTGGGAGAGAGGTTGCAGGGAAGAGAAGAGAGCACCCCCACTAAGCCACGAAGTATATTTTGTACTCTGTCAAGGCAGGATAGGCTGTTTTTAGCAGCTCCTGCCCAGATATGGCAGCAGTATTCCATCCTTGGACGTACTTGGCTTTTACATAGATAGAGAATTGCATCAGTAGTGAGATATCTTCTGGAGCGGTAGAAGGATTCCACCATCTTTCCAGCGACCTTGGCAACAGACTTGATGTACGTGTTCCATTTCAGATCAGGAGTAAAGGTCAAACCCAGAAGCTTGTCAAAACACGGGGCCTCACCCAGACGAGAGCCATCCATTACAATTGATGCCAGATGGGGATCAGAGCGTTGATGATGTAAGGATAGGAGTTTGGTTTTGGATGCATTAAAGGTAACCAGCCTCATCTTCCCCCACTGAACCACGCGCTCGAGATCAGAGGAGAGAGAATCAGAGAGAACTTTGTAATTTACAGCCTTTGATGTGTTGCCGTAGATGGTCGTGTCATCAGCATAGATGTAAACGAATGATTTAAGTATGTGTTTAGGGAGGTCATTGATGTAGATCAGGAAGAGAGTTGGGCCCAGGATTGACCCCTGAGGGACTCCAGCATTTATATTGCAGGCCTCCGATTTTCGTCCATCTACCACTACTCTTATGAGCCTATCGGAGAGAAATGATTTAATGATTGAGAAAACATTTCCAGTTATACCGTAGCTGGAAATCTTGTGAAGTAGACCCTTATGCCATACCTTGTCGAAGGCCTTTGATATGTCAAGAGCAATTGCCCTAGAAAGGAAGCCTTTGTCAAGAGATTCACTAATCCTGTGGGATATAACCATCAGCACATCTGCGGTAGATCTTGCAGAGCGGAGACCATATTGTGTGTCACTAAGAAGGTTATTCCTGCTGAGGTGGTTGATTATTTCTCTATTTAATATGGATTCCAGCAATTTACTCATAAGACACAGGAGACTTATTGGTCTGTACTGAGAGGGAGATGACTTATCACCTGAATTCTTAAATACAGGGCAAACTGATGAGGTCTTCCAGGGAGTCGGAAAACACCTCTCCTTAAGGCAGCGCTTAAATAGTTTCGTAAATATGGGAGCAAGTTCTGGTTGAATCTTTTTTAACACAATAATTGGGATGCCATCAGGGCCAGTTGCTTTACTGGAATCTAGGTTCTTGATTAGCTTGGCGACCTCATGCACGGATATTTGTATGTTACCTAACTTGTTCTGTGTTATAGGAGGAAATATGGGGAGTTGATGGCCTTCGTCGCATAGGGTAGAATTAGCTGCAAAGTTGTTTGAAAGTAGTTTGGCCTTGTCTGACGCTGACGAGATGACCTCTGGTCCATTGATAATGGTTGGGATAGAACCATATGTATATATGTATATATATATATACATATATATATATATATATATATATATATATATATATATATACATATATGCACATAAAGTTAGATGACCATCTAGTATAATAATACATACGGAATCTGCATTAACCAAAATATTATTTTCAAGTCTATTTTACGTTTGAGCAATACCGGACAGACTGCTAGTATATATATATATATATATATATATATATATATATATATATATATATATATATATATATATATATATATATACAGGGTGTCCACAAAGTCTGGCTACATTATGTAGCCAGACTTTGTGGACACCCTGTATATATATACACACACACATACACACATGTATATATATATATATATATATATATATAATCTAGAGGATGCTTCCACAAAGTCTGGCTACATAATGTAGCCATACTTTGTGGCCACACACTATATATATATATATATATATATATACATATATATATATATCATTTGCTACACATAGATTTGTGTGGATGTTATAAGGAAAAGGTTTAATATCAAGGTATTTCTAAGTTAAATTCTTCTCATCAGAAGATGTGTCGTGGGCTAGCTTACAAATATTGCAATGCAACATCTAGCTAAGGGGATAGTTAAGGGCATTAAGGTAAGCTCTTCTCTCTCTCCCTCTTAGTAAATATATATATATATATATATATATGTATTATCAAATAGGTTAAACGGTATTAATGAATACAACTGGTCAAATAGAATGTTGTTGTTTGCGTTTTTTAGCTGAAATGGGACAAATATGATGCTGTGAATCCCAACCCACATTCAAGCTTCGGCCACATATCAGTTTTTACGTGTTTGTTGACATATACACATGTACCAAAAGTTGGTGAGAGTAAAATGTCATGTTTTTATTAAAAATTATTTTAATGAGATGACGTATTCAGGTCAACTAGTTCAGGGTTAATGTGCCGAAAATGTGTTCAGTTTGGAGTCATTAAACCTCGAAATCTTCCAAATATTGTTGTTCAGCATATACGACAACGGACTGGCCTGTGGGAAGAATTAGTGCATTGCAAAGAAATGGACGGCCCGAATCGACTCGCTGGTTAATATTGACAGAATATTCTTCCTTTCGCTGCGCATCAATCTCGGTTTAATCAAACAGTTCACCAATGCTCTGGACAAGGATGTGTTTGGCTATTATAGGGTTGACCATGAGGTAGTTTAAAGCTGGAATCTGTGACGTTCCTCAGATTTGGCAGCTTATCAGAGATCCTGATTTAAAATCTAAATTAACGAAGTGGAACTGGAAGCGGGAAGACCTTTGCTTTAGTAGTGCGGAACATAATTTGCAAGAATAAGGCTAGAAACTACGAAGAAATTACCAACAACTTTCAGACAATTGGGCTGCAACAAAGACGTGAAGATGCACAATCTATTTTTACATATGAACTCCGCTCTTGATCACAAAAATGTTAAAAAATAAACGTAAAATACGATGGAAACAGACTGGGCATTTGTATGTTGAGCTGCGTTTATTCCTTGCGACAAAGTCTGAGAAATTTCTCGTAAATTATTTCACAATCTTACTGGGAAGAATGGTGTACTTTTTACATCCTTAATTGTAGAAAAAAAATGAATTTAAAAATTTAAAAATCTTAAAAAATCAAAATGAAATGAAAGCATTGGAGTATATGAAATTATACGAAGGCCAGAGGAATAGTTGGCCGAAACGTCGTGAATCAACAACTAGGAAAGATGAGGATAATAGTCCGCAATGAATAAATTGATTAATAATAGTAATTGCACTAACCCAAATATGTTCAGATATATCACAGGTCAAATACGTTTTGGACTTTGAGAGCTAAAACGTTACTCTGATTATAGAAAGATGAGCCAAACAGATTGATTACATTGTCATATATCATTATATTTTTAAATATGTAAATCAATTTTCTGTTCGTTTGAAGAAAACAAGTATTGATTATATTTTTTTAAATATTTAAACGTTATCGTTTGATTTTATACTAAAGAAACACTAGAGAAATTTACAAAAAATATTTTACAAAAAAGTCTCCTTATTTATATCGTGACCCTTGTTAGATGGCGAGCTAAACAAAGTTTATTCGAGAATCGAATTTTTGCCCATGAAGTATATTTCGAATCCGGAAGTAGTTGAAGCTTTTGAAAATTTTATCTGAAAATAAAGCGGGGGTACTCAAAATAAAAACACAAAAAAATCTAACGTAAGGCAAACGGACGATGTTAAATGTAAAAATCTGAAAAACAAAAGCAAAAAAGAAAGCAGAAAAACGAACGTTAAAACTTCTGAAAAATACCCCCCCCCCAAAAAAAAAAACACGTGAAAAATGGGGCAAATAAACCTGTTTCAATATTAAAATTTAAAAAATCGGTGGGTACCCGGGTGTTTTTGGGTGTGTGTGGTCGGTCGTGTGTTGGAGGGTGTTAATGAAAACCTAAGAATAAGCGAAGTAAAACAAAAAACAGAAAAACGAACATTACGTGAAAAATGGCTTAAATAACCCTGCTTCAATATTGAAATTTAAAAAAATCGAAAAAAAAGACATCTCACACCACGAATTGAACCCAAAAGGTTTAGATAATAAACCAGTCTCTAACGAACTGAGCTAACACGACGTACATGAAATTCAGTCAGTTCTTCAAATATTTAAACTAAATCACGTTATGACGTCGTCTGACGCATGCGTAAAACCTATCTCGTAATGAGAGGACAGTTTTTGCTGACCCCCCCATGTAGAAAAGTGTTGATTTCAGGGTGAAAAAAATTAACGTTTTGGGCGAATTTTTCGATATTTGTCGGGCGAAGGAGGGGCTTTCATATGAGACAAAGTTTGTGAATTTCTGTTCAGTATGACGAAAGTTTTTAGCAGACACACAAACATACACACATACATACATACATTTTCGCTTATATATATATATATATATAGAAGACTAGCGGGGTTGCCTAGGTGTTCCGAGGTGGGATTGCTCAGGCGGAGGTTGGGGTGGTTATCAAAACATAAGAATAAGCGAAGTAAATATGAAAAAAAAAAACCCACAAGAATACTAACGTAAGGCCAGCGAACGATGTTAAATGTAAAAATCTGAAAAACAAAAAAAGAAAACGCGAAACAGAAAAATGAACGTTAAAACTTCGTTAACAAATCTGGAAAAACACCCCCCCCAAAAAAAAAGAAAACCCGTTAAAAATTGTTTGAATAACCCTGTTCCAATATTAAAATTTAAAAAATCGAAAAAAAAAGACATCTTACACCACGATTCGAACCCGAAAGCTTCAGATAGTGAGGCCGCGCTCTAAGCAGCTGAGCTAAGACGACCTCGACGAAATTGTGTCGTTTTTTTTTAATATTTAAAGTAAATAATGTTCCGACGTCGTATGACGCATACGTAGAAGCGAACTTGTCATGAGAGAACGGTTTTTGCTGACCCCTGTAGAAAACTGATTATTTTCGGGTGAAGAAATGAATGTTTTTGGCCAATTTTTCGATATTTGTCGGGCGAAGTTTGGAACTTTAAAATGATTCCTCGTAAAAATTCATCACCCGTGTCGAAAGTTTTTGCAAGACATGCAAACACACATACATACATACAAACAAACATACATACATGCACACATTTTCGCTTTTATAGATAGATGTCAAAGGCAAACTGTTTCTGTGTTTGTATGTCTCGCAAAAACTTTCGACACACGCGACGGATCCTGACCAGATCCATATCGTTTTGAAATCCGATGTCTTAGACGACAAATATCGAAAAATTGGCCGAAAACAAATATTCCTTCACCCGCAACTTGGCAGTTTTGTACAAGGAGAGGTCACCTTTTCGCAGACATTTTTCCAAAGCCATCATACGTGCTTGCAATGACAAGCCTCAATTTGAACGTCAGCGAAGTTGCATGTCATGGTGACTGTGGTGGTTAAGCGGTTTGCTTTTTGTATTAGCCGTATTTTTCTCCTTCTCGTTACAGGTTCGATCCTGCCTGCCTGCTCCTTTTTTTCTTATTTCGAGGCTTACGTAATGGGATTTTTTTTTTCATTTTAAAACAAAAACTGAATTATTTTACCGTGCACTTAAATTTTTTTTTGTTTTCTTTTCAAACCTCTCTCTACCCAGACAGCGTCTAACTTTTTTCTGGTTGTATTGACTCCTTACAAAACCATCTCTCCACACCCGAACAACGCCGAGTACCCCGTTAGCCATATATAAAGATGTTTCACATAATTATTTATCTTGATGTATGAATAAAAATGCCACGCAAATCCACGTACGCATATCTATCTATCTATCTGTCAATCTATCCATCTTTCTATCTCTCTCTGTTTCTCCCTCTCTCTGTATATATACAGAGAGAGAGAGAGATAGAGAGAGAGAGAGAGGGGTGGGGGGAGTGTGAGAGATAGATTGATAGTCACATTTCCGTTCAAATTCATATGAATGTATACCTCATAATTCTCTTCAACTATAAATACGCAATCTTTTTTCCCCCCCTAGAAAATAAATACATAATTACATCGAAACAGGTAAAGAGAATCGTGAAAACTCGTGGCAAATCCCAGCACGTTTCGTTTCGATATCTTCATTGGCGCCATTTTGGCTGTAATCTTTTTCGCGCTGACGACAGAGAACGATCCATCATCTTTTGGACACACAAAAACGTAAAGTTAAAAAGAATATATATGTATATCTATATAAACCGAAGAAAACCTGCCGTGTTCGTGCAATGAAACAGCAACCATCTTTTTTTCTAAATAATACATAAACTCACGCACAAAAAAATGGAAAACGAAAATTTATATTATTTGATGCAAGAATTCAAAGGCAATGCCCGAGCAATTAGTTTAGTAAAAGTCATTGGAAATTATTGGCCATAAGAAAATTTACTTGCCAGAAAAAGTATTATTCCATATGGTTGCTTTATCCTATATACAACCTTAGCGTGTTCCAGAAAGGTGCATATATATATATATATATATATATATATATATATATATATATATATATATATATATATATTATAAAGCTAAATGTATGTATGTATGTGTGTGTGTGTGTCTGGCTCCTATATGGTTGACTATTTTAAAAACCTGATTACATATAATGATAGAAGATGTATCGAGACATAGGAATGAGTATGTTTGATCTGGCAGAATGGTGGTTCATTAAAATTGTGGGGTCTGCGTTCGCGCCTGGTCCACAAAGTATGGAAATAAAAAAATTAAAAATTAAAAAAAAACGTTTACAAGTGTTTTTTTTTTATATAGATGTACATAATAATACTTTGATAAGTATGTTTTAACTTAAATAGATGGTATAATAAAATTGTTGGGTCTGCGTTCGCGCCTGGCCTCCATAGAACGGGAATAGGCACAAACTTTAATAAAGACTTTTCATATTTATCTGCGTAAGTATACTTTGATAATTAGCGTTCTGCTTAAAGAAATATAGTATAATAAAATTATGGGGTGTTCGTTCGCACCTGACCTCCATAGAATGGAAATATGTCACAAAGTTTTACAAATGTTTTTTTTTTTTAATATAAATCCACAGAATATTGTGATAAGTATAGTATAATAAATTATGGGGTTTATTTATTTTTACTTTCATCATATTTTGCTTTGGTTGTGATACCCCAAATTCGAAGCTATGTCTTTACAACCCTTCCTTTTCATAACCTATCATTAATTCATAAACCTGAGTCCATTTTCTGTAGGCTGTTTTTGAATCTAGTAAACAACTGATACTTTTGCTAGTATATATATATATATATATATATATATATATATATATATAAATATATATATATATATATATATATAACATTTTTTTTTAATACATTTTTTTTTATATATACGTCCAAACAAATTATGGGCGACTTTCTAAAATAAATAAACAAAAAATCGAGCTTCGAGGCGAAGCCAATATTAACCGAATCTATCGTTTGAAAAAAAACAAAAAAAACAAAACAAAAGAACAACAACAACAACAACAAATATATATATATATTTATATATATATATCGTCAGTTACAACCATGTCACGTCCTTGGGCTCGAAGTTTACTTTTAAGGCCAGCAATTGACTTGCACAATCTAACACATATACGCACCTATGTTTTTTGTTTCCTTTTTACACAGGAAAACCACTTATCAAGGCCAAGAGACACTCACGGATAATGGTTAATGGGTATACATTAATCGATGTGATTATAGCGTAGTAAACATAAGTAGTGGGAATTTTGTGAATTGGGTTACTTAAAGGGATGGCTCATCAAGAACTTGTTTACGTTGGACTTTAAGATAGTAAAACACTATGGTGAAGGAAATAGTGAGTTTCACACAGGTTAAGGTGAAACTCTCGGAATAAAATTGAGTCTTGTCGGTTATCAGTATTAAATTCTTTATAATAGTATGTTATTCTGTTGGTAGCATGTTTTAAAACAGCCCAAATCGTATAATTCAATACATTTTAATCTTGCCTAGACGATGAGCATGAACATCACTTAAAATTACTGAAGTTAGACTTTAAACATCTTGTATTTGTCTAGTTGTTTGGGCTGAATCTAGGTCTTGTATCCATACAAAATTATCATCTGTGATAAAAAATTAGTACAAACCTAATTTTGTACAACATGCAGTGTTCGCGTCAGACAATAAGATAAATAAAAACACTGGCCGCTGAGTTTGCATATAAGCTGGCGATCTCATAAACTAACGAGACTTCAGGGCATCTAATATGCATGTAGAAGGCAGGCGGTTTTAATAGATTGCCTGTAGTTCAGGAAAGGGGGTTCCTTCTGGCGGAAGTTTTTTTGAAGATGTGTATCGAATTTTGAGGTAAGGAATTGTCAGAAAAATCAGCAGTCTATTGAATTTTGGTTCATTTCTAACAATGTATTATAATAATTAACTTCAAATTAAAAATCAATTTTAGTAATTCAGTTAATTGTTTTGTTTACGAATATTATTTAAAGTTAATTCATCTTTAATTTAATTTATTTTTAATTATTTAGTTAAGGCGACATAAATAAAGCTTACCGATTATTAGGGCTATGACAACAGCATGTACTTTTCATTGTTTGCACTCTCGAATATATATTCGACACAGTTAGACACAGTTATTCGACCGAGAATCACATCACTCTAAAAGCATATAAGATATCAAGGAATACACACTCGAGTCAAAACAATGAAAATAGTATGCTTTGTCATAGCCCTACTGAAAATTTACTTGTTTATATATATATATACATATATATATATATATATATATATATATATATATATATATGTGTGTGTGTGTGTGTATGTAGGTAGTAGTTTGCTTGAATCATTGTTGGTAAATGAATATATGGAAGTTTTAAAAGCCAAACACAATGCGAGGAAAGACCGGAAACATGAAAGTAAAGAAAAGAAAAACAAACAAAATAATAATAATAACAATAATAATAATAAATTATATAATATTAGATAAAAGAAATAAAAAATATACATGCTTATAACATAAATATAAAATAATAATAATAAAATAATACTAACATAAAATTAACCCCAGCTCCTTACGTCTAAACTAATCAGACCTTTCTACGATCCTGACGTTGTTCTGCAGTCCTGCCCCATTCTCTTCCGCCATCTTGAATATACTTCTGTTTTCTATTTTAAAAAGGAGAGGTCCCTTCTCACCCGAAATTAATCAAAGTTCCATACCACCAACGGACTTTATATACACCGGACATACCAGCAACTTGGTAATAAAATAATTATACATTGAGGTGAGGAATGATAGACGAATAAACAGTTAGACATTTCTCTACTCAAACATACCCGTCTACTTTTGTTTGTTTTTCTTTTCTTTACTTCCAGTCTTTCTTCGCATTGTTTTTGGCTTTTAAAACTTCCATATATATATATATATATATATATATATATATATATATATATATATATATATATATATATATATATATATATGTGTGTGTGTTTATAGAGGCGCCAAAAGAAAGTTGGCACTTTTCGTTTTTGTCAGAAACCGCAAAATTAATCTAAAATGAATGAAACTCTTTAAACATGCAATACCTCATTTTCTTCTCCTTCTATTTCACTATAATTTTAGCCGTGAATATTTGACTTTTAATTTAAATATAGCGTTCACGTCAATTTAACAAGTTAACCTCAAATCGAGAAGGTAAAAAGAAACTCCCTAGCAACAAATTAGCTTAAAACCAGCTTAAAATGTCTACCTTAAACACAACAAATCATTTCTAATCGTAAGTGTTGTTGTTTCACGTTATACAACGTAACACATTCTATATGGCTCAAATTTCTCTTAGTGATCGTCAGGAGTCATGATTCTCTACAGCAGATTGAAATGTGATGAGAAAATGGCAGGAATGACTGTGCAAAAATCACCAAAACACTGGCAATATTCGTGGTGCCTCAAAATCTGGTAATTCTAGAGTTACTGGTTACAGTGACGACAATGCTATCAAGATCCGTAGCCTCAGAAACAGATTTGAAACGGGTGCTCAAAGCCAACGACAATGTAATCTTGTTAAAATTGCTCTCCTTTCTACAGTTAAGAACAGATTGAAGGAATGTAATTTGCGAGTCTGTGTTGCAAGATGAACGCCAATGATTTCTGTAAAGAACAGAAGGCGCCGCAGATGCAATGACTCTTCATATTAGTCGAAAGTAATTTTTAGCCACTAAAGCAAGTTCAATAGGCTAAGCAGTGATGGTAAGCAGTACGACCTTCGAAGGAAAGACGATAAATTTAATCCTAGTCGCACAATTTCAACACTGCACTGTGGCGGAGGTTCAGCTTTCATGTAGGGCGTTTTTAGTGTCAATAGTCCAGGGCCTGTAGTTCGCTTGCAAGCTCGAATGAATTCGAACAAGTATATTAATATGGTGAGTGAGAATTTTTCTACCCTAGTTTGGCCGAAATGTGAATTATAATCCCATCTTCATGCAGAATAATATTCTTACTCACACAGCTGTCAGCGTCACGAGGTTTCCTTAAAAGGGCATAATATTCCGTATTTGGATTGTCCTGCACAGTATCCAGACCTCGATCCCATGGAAAACGCATGCTATTACATCAAACAACACCTACGACATGATAAAATTTCAAATCTGGAAGAACTTTGGACAAAAAGTAAAAAGAGTGGGATGCCCTTTCACCGGATTATTGGCGCAGTCTAATTCAAGGAATGCCCTAAAAATTGCAGGTTGTGTCATTGTAGAAAGGACTATGCTACTAAGTATTAACTAGTTATATTATGTTTCTATTCTATTGGTGTTGCATTAATGTTATAAATGTTCTAAATTTACATTTACAAAAATATTTTCCATTGAGCGGAGATTCTTTTTGGCCTTCTCAATTTGAAGTTATTCTTGTAAGATCAAGTGAACATTAATATACTTTTATTAAAAGTCAAATATGAACAAGGAACATTATAGAGAAATAAAAGGCGAATGGAATGTATAGGTTGTTTAAACAGTTACATTCAATTTAGCTTAAATTTGCTGTCTTTGGAAAATATCCGAGTGCGGATTTTCATTTTGGCGCCACTGTATATATAAAGAGAAAAAGCGAGAGAGACCGACAGAGAGAGGGGGAGATAGTGAAAGAGAGAGAAATAGAGAGAGAGAGAGAGAGAGTAGGAGAATGAGAAAAGGGAATTAAAAAATTGTTTTATTCAGTATTTCTTATCTAAAAAAAAAGCTTTACAAAGAAAAGGGAAATGTAACGTATTATGTTTGTTTTATTTTATTTTGAAACTATTTCTTTAACTACACCCTTACCTACTTATTTCCAGCAGTTTCTATTTCTGCAAGAACTTACTCCTACACGTGTGTATTTATTTAGCGTTTTCCCTTGAAGGGAAAGGGCGGTTGTCAGGCATGTGTCCCCGGCGATTCGCGGAGCTTGTCAGCCGGCCAATTTTACAGACGTGTGATTAATAACGATTTCGATCTGTTTTGTCAGGTGAAAGTCTTTTACGGGTATTTTTCGTTAAGAAGATTTCGTTTTCGCTACCTTACCATACCGCCCCCCCCTTAACAGGCAGGGCGTGGCAGCAAGGGGATCGGACAGGTGGCGGGATCAGTAGAATACATCCATTCTGCTCAGAATCCAAGAACGAAAACACTTGATGAGTCATCAAAAAGCAGAGGATTCTCTCTCTTTCTCTCTCTCTTTCTTTCTCTCTATCTTTCTCTCCATCTATCTCTATCTATCTATCTATTTATATATATAAGTATTGTGTGTATATATATATATATATATATATGTAAGTATATATATAAGTATTATATATATATAAGTATGTAAGTATATATATAAGTATGCATGTATATATATAAGTATTATATATATAAGTATGTAAGTATATATATAAGTATGCATGTATATATATATATATGTAAGTATTATATATATAAGTATGTAAGTATATATATATATGTATGTATATATATATATATGTAAGTATGTAAGTAAGTATGTATATATACACACACATGCACACATATATATGTGTGTACGTGTGTGTGTATGTCAGAAGATTAAGGTAGCATATCTGTATATCAGCTAAACAAAGGGACCAATATCTCGTCAACAATATCGGATAATCTACTGCCGTTTATATATGTTTTATTTTTTCGGAGATATATGTGAACAGAGGACGAAGAAAGCCCAGCATATGACACCGGATATTGGTTCCCTGTATTTTTGTTTTGAGACCGATGGTAGCGATATTGTTCTGATCTTCTGGAACAAATATATAAGTAAATATTTATTACATTTTCACCCCAAACAAGGCAAATTGCCACTTTGGTGTAGGGGGCTACTATCAGGGGCAACAACTACTGGGGTACTATGTAGGGATTTGGGCAGCAAGATGTCGGTTAACGTTACACTTGAACTTCTGCACGTCAGTACTGTTGGGGAAACAGCGACCTGGAATGGAATTCCAGAGTCGAGCGGTTCTGGGGAAGAAACTATTGGAATAAAAATATATTTTACATCTAGGGATCTCTACAGTGTGGGGTGGGATTTAGCAGCCTCTTGGGTTTGTCGAGGGTGCTCACGTCATGGGGGCACAAGTGATTGCAGTTCGTCAGAGCATTCACCACTAAAATACTTGTAGAAAAGGCAGAGGGATGCAACATTTCGTCGATGGGACAGAGGCTGAAGCGTAGATGCCTGTTCAGGGCCTATCAGGTTTGCGACTCTCTTTTGAACCTTGTCAAGGAGCGAGAGACTAGTAGCAGATGCACCAGCCCAGATGTGACAGCAATACTCTATACATGGGCGAATGGTGGCCTTATAGGGGTATTACTATATATAATATATACGTAAGAACATGCCCAGACTCATCAAGAACCTTCGTGTTATATTAAAAAAAACTGCACAGTGGTTTCCGAGTCCATAGGACGTTAACTTACACGACACAGTATTTATTATAACTTGGTTCCTGTTGTTGAGCACATTACGTTGAAATGACATATATCTCTCATTTAATCCTACGTGCGTAGATCATAATAACTCTCGGCCGACTTGAATGAAATTTATACTTTATATAAATGTTAATTTCAACTATATTTCTCGTGGTTAACGTTGGCCGGTGGTTTGTATTTACTAATGGAGTTGGAGATGGTTTCGTGACCGGGTTTAAAGCTCCCGTCCTGCGGTAGTCATGACGCCCTGCATTGATGATTTCCGACTAAAGGGTTGAAACAATAGTGTTTGCAGGTATTAAAAATAATTAGATACATACACACGCACACACACAGGCACACACGCACGTACACACACGCACACACAGGCACACACACAGAGGCACACACACAGAGGCACACACACACACACACACATATATATATATATACATACACACACACACATATATATACACGCACACACACACATATATACACACGCACACACACACACATATATATATATATACATGCACACACACACACACACATATATATATACATGCACACACAAGAACTTTGTCTGTATGTGTGAGTTCGTTCTCTATATAAAAAAAAACGACTCGCCCGTTTTTTACAAAATTTAAAGCGAAGGGGCTATAGGTGCCTGCCAGTGATCTTAAGCAGATTTTGTATAGGAATGTCTTCAATAAGTATCGATAACCTATAATCGATATTCGATAATCGATAATCCGACGAAAATAGGAACAAACAATTTTGACCGAAGTAAACGCCTTACACAGCCTAACATCATAAGTGTTTTAGAACTTTTATTGTAGCATCGTTTGAAATAAATGCTTCCATTTAGAGTACAAGTGAAGCATGATACATTCATTTGAAACTTTTATTTGAACTATTCTATATATAAAAACAAAACATTATAAACTAAACAGTAGGTTCTCCACTGTGCAATGCAATGCAGAGTATAATGTATTGTGAACTGCGGAGGGGGGCATTTTAAACTTCCTTCCGGTGCACTGGGATGGTTTCGAAACTAGAGTAGGCAATCATTCGCTTTGATTAGAAAATGGTCGAATTTCCGTTTTCGATGACAGTAAAAATATAAGATTGTGAAAACGTGTTTATCGCTTTTGAATTTCAGACAACGTCGAGTCTCCCTGCCTGCTAGTATATATATATATATATATATATATATATATATATATATATATATATATATATATATTGTGTCCAGAAAGTTGTTAGTTGAGACAGATCATTGGTACCGTCGGTTTCAAGCCCGATAATAAGGCCCGTTTAAGGTATCCTTATCAAGCTCTCTTCAGCCAATATATTTGACGAATATTGGCTGAAGAGAGCCTGATAAGGATACCTTAAACGGGCCTTATTATCGGGCTTGAAACCGACGGTACCAATGATCTGTCTCAACTAACAACTTTCTGTACACAAAATATAAAAATATAAGTACGCTCTTAAAATTTGGATTTTCCTTTTAATTGAGCACTCTGCTGGAATTCTTTTTCCAAAAAAATCTAATTATATATATATATATATATATATATATATATATATATATATATATATATATATATAAAGAGTAAGGCAACATGATAAGTTGAAAGATTATATACCTAGGCTCCAATATTACAGCATCAACATTCAATCTCTGTATGATTGTTTCAGAGACGACAGGGTGGAACGAGAAATGTGTCGCCCTAAGGAAAACAACACCACAGATTTATTTTAAAACTTTTATTGCAAGAAAATACGAATTCGTATTTAGAAACACAGCCTCTCCATTTCTTCATTCTACGCACAATTTATTTTTCTTTTCATAATAATATATAGAACTCACTCTTTTTTTATTGTACCAAATTGTGAATTATTTCACCTACTTTTGCCTTTCAGATGACATCGAAATATATTCCAGTAATGTGAGTCTTTTGGATGTTTACTTTTGGATACTGGATTTTTACTAACTTTTTTTTTGGATTTTACCGTTATTGGATATTCTATTCTTCACCCGACCATCCATTCACGTGAAATCATTTTTCCCCCCATTCCCTCTGCTTTATTATTTCTTAACTATTACCAATTAAGCTCCACGGCTTACTTGTAGTTTCATTAAATAGTTTGCAAGGCAGTATTAGGTTTCTGCTATATAATTTAGTTTCCAGACGTTTTCTTATTCTCCTGAGGTATTCCTTTCCAATTCTCTTATTCATTTCTGTGGCTTTGATGATGTCTGCTTCCAGCACTCCCAGGTGTTTATAGGCGTTTTTCCCCCTAGTGCTTTCATCTCCGTTTGGCTGCGTAGTGCAATGCCCTCCGTAGTCTCCAGTTTTTGGTTTCTTATAACTAGTAGTGCGCACTTTTCCATACCAAACTCCATCTGGATATCCTGGCTGAAGATCCTGGTGGTGTTTATTAATGTCTCTCGTTCCTTTTCGGTCCGTGCGAAACGTTTCAGATCGTCCATGTACATTAGGTGGTTCATTTATACTCAGTGTGAGAGAACTTCTTTCCGGTTTGGCACTTTCTTAGCATAGTGTTCAGGGGTATCATGGCTATGATGAACAGTAATAGTGATAACGAATCTCCTTGGAAGATGCCTCTTTATATGTTCATGTCTGTTATGTGTTGTTTATCAGATGTCAGTTCTGGTCTCCATGTTCTCGTTGCATTTTCTATCACGCTGATGATCCTGCTTGGTATTTTATACATTTTTAATCATTCTATTATCCTTGTTTGTTATCGAACCCTACCATGGCTAAACCTTTTTCTGATTCTTTATACCTTCTTTACGATCTTTTGAACTATGTATAGCAGATTATATGTTCCTGTTTTTCCTTTTTTAGCGTCTTTCTGTTCATCGGAAAGAAGTCCACGATTATTAAAGAACTGGTAGAGTTGTTCCCTAAGTTGTTCTGTTAATATTTTCCACACAGTGGGTAAGCACGTGATAGGGCTATAGTTGTTGCGGGTGGTTCTTTTCTCTGTCCTTCTGTATCTGTGTTTCTGCCTTTTGGCATCCAATCTGGTACGTTTTTTCCTGTATACATCTTCTCATGTTCTGAGCTAGTCTTGCGTGTAGTGTTGTGAATATTGAACCAGTATGCATGTATCCCATCTTGTCCCGGTTTACCATTTTTCCTATGGTTTTCTTTATGGTTTCCTTTGCTCATTTCATTTACTGTTCCTTCTTCGATTTGTAGTAACCCTTCTTTCATGTCTTCTAGCTAATCGTCGTTTCTGTTATAGTCCTGTCGTTCTTCACTTTTCTTACTTCAATCGATTTTTGTTTCTGTCGGGTTTAATCGTTGTGTTTTTGTTTTCCCTCCGTTCGCATTTCGGGAAAATTGGCTTGTATTGTGTTCGAATGCCCTGTTTTGCTTGCACTGTTCACATTTGTATCTATATCTTCTCAATCTCCCTTCTTTTGATGCTTTTTTTGGGGGGGTTAGATCTTGGTGTTTCTTGTTTAGCCTCTCCCTGCTGGTCACATTTCGAATTTTCAATTTTCTCCACGTCGCTTTCTTTATGTTACTCGTTTTGGCTTCTCTTTTTATGTTTTTTTTTTGGGGGGGGGGGTGAGGGTGAAGTCTTATTTCCCATCCAGGTTTTGTCGATGCATCTTATCCCGGCTGTTTTTCTAATTCGAACTTCAAACTTACCATCTTGGCTACTGCGTAAATTAAATTGTTTATGTCTGCAATCGTATATGTTGTGATTTGTAGAAGGACTCGTTAACCTTCTCTGTTTCTGTTTTTAATTTCTTTTGTTCTTGACTCCTTAGAGATGGGAGCTTTGTTTTTTCCTCCTTCCTGAATTGTATTATTTTTTCGATTTCATCTGCTTCTTCCTCTGTAAGCTGTTTCATTGTTCTCGATTTCCACGTCTGTTGGGTCCAGTCTTCGCAGGTTATCCGTCTGTGGTGTTTCTACTTGTAGGGCTTCTACACGTGCGCTTACAGTCGGGACTTCTTCATGCTCAATTGTCTTATTTAATTTTCGTTGTATTTCTGTTAATTTTAGCTTTGAGTGCCAGCGTTACTTTAGTATCAGTCTTGCTGTGTCTGCAAGCCTTTTTTGTTGTATAGTAGCCACTGGGCATGCCCCATACCTCTTTCATTCGTTTTCGATAACCTCCATATCTTTATTATGGATTGCTTCTATAATAACAATCTATTACAATTCCTAGTATTATTATTATTATTATTATTATTATTATTATTATTATTATTATTATCATCTTCATCATCACCATCACAATCATCACCATCATCATCATTATTATCATTATTATTATTATTATTTTTATTTTTTATTTTTACTCACTAATAGAAGTCATCAAATATTTCTCTTTGAGAAAAGCCTGTGGTGTTCTTTGGAGTCTGAGTTACAAGTTATTATTAATATTATTGGTCCACCGACTTTTTCGGATTTGGACGTTAGAATTCACCCTCGTCTGTTCGTCTGGTCGTCTGTCTGTTCCCAAAATTCTCAATGACGACTCATTACATTTTTGTAAAATTTTGCATGAAGTTAGGGAAGGAATTGTA
The DNA here is from genome assembly GCF_053919585.1 of Euprymna scolopes. Lineage (NCBI taxonomy): Eukaryota > Metazoa > Mollusca > Cephalopoda > Sepiida > Sepiolidae > Euprymna > Euprymna scolopes. The sequence continues at coordinate 59,823,280 of NC_136515.1, forward strand.
ACATTCTCAGATTTTTTTAATATAAATTCTGCTTGCGACCCAGGGATCAAAAGGGGTAAAAATGGTCAATAATAGCACCTTTGTGACATAGAATCTTTACGGATTATTAAATTTTGCTGAAAATTACACAAACGCAAGATCACATGATATACATCTGGTCACGTGGTATTTGGCACGAGCAAAATTCTCAAACTTATCTTTTGGCGCTAGTTTTTATTTGTCTCCTGAAATCCATACTTGAGCCTAAATAGGGGTTTTAAATGGAATCGAATTTTAAAAAACGTCATCATTTGTAATGAAACCGTGTCATTTGGCTGTTTTAGGCCAATGTTTTACATCTGACCACGGGATTAAATGGTCAAAATAGGTAACATTTTACGAGTGATTGTAGACTCGATTTTACAAATATTTATTATACATTCGTAGATTAAACTTTAATATATGCGATTGGTTTACAATATGAAGTGACAAACAAGTAAACACGCAACTCATTTTTTAAAGTTTTTATTTTCTACACATAAATAATAAACTCTCACCCAACGTTCATAGGCAGTCATAGAGACTTCGTCAGCGATAAGAACCTTTTAATTTTTGTGCTTTTTACGTAGATAATTAAGAGTTTTTTCAGAAAGAGGTTTTCTTGATCTGCCATGAAAAATAAGAATATGAAAAGGCATGTGAAGTGTGATGACGTGTATTTTACTGGCTGCAGTACCAGGGAAATCTGCAAGAAGAACAACTGGATGTTCCATATATTGGGAGAAGGTGTTCGCTTTAGCTAATCAGCTATAAGTTTAGCCACATGATTTTTCAAGTCCCACCACAAAAAATGACAAAGGCAACAGTCGCGGGACCACATATTATTATTGGCTCACATAGAGCTTGAACACAAGTCAACAATCGATCTGATTGGAAAGCTGTGGTGTTCTCTGGAAGCTGAGTGACAACAAGTCTCTCCAGACGTCCAGCTCTCTCCACCTCTTTCGATAGCATTTGCAAATGAATTTGCATCATCGCAACAGCCCTTACCATGGACTTACGCTGGCAATGGTCATTGGTTTATACTGGAATTTGAGTGGCACTCAGCTTCCCCAAGGTCCCAGTTGTCTTTGCGCTTGTCCAGCCGGGGTCTGGTCAGCGTTTTCTCCTCGGTCTTTCAATCCTTCTTGACACTTCTCGGCTCTTTGGTATCACTTTTATATTGGGAGGAACGGTGATGATACCATGGGGGGTGCATGATGGGGGTGTAGAACTTGTAGATATGCAGCTTCAGTGTTCTTCATTCCCTGTAACGCTTATTCGTTATATTGTCTTCTTGTATTATTATTATTATTATTATTATTATTATTATTATTATTGTTGTTGTTGTTGTTGTTGTTGTTATTGTACATAGCTTTATTTTTATTTACCTTTATATTTTTTCTCCTTTTCTTAACTTCTGCTTTTTTTTTTACTCATTTAAATACCGTCATTTTCCTTTTTGATATTACGTGACTCCACTCGTGACAATTATATTCTGCGACTTTTTTTCAATTGTCATTATGGACTCTGCTTTTGTGTAAGCAGCATCACCTATACGTGACTGGATGACCGAAACACGCTTATGAATGTGTAGCGACATATAAATGCGTATGTTAAGCAATTAAATAGTATATCTTGCCCTATTTCAGTATTGGGAGCCCTTGTAGAAACCTTGTAAAAAATGGATTCGTTGTTTCACGTCTGGAAAATATCAATATATATATATATATATATATATATATATATATATATATAAATTATTGTTAAGTTAGACCAATTACCTCCCTTAGACCCGTAAAATAAATAATAAATTAAGTCAATAACACATGACAATTATCTCCCCTTAAAAACTTGCAAAATAAATATTCTCTCTATATATATTAACTGTAGCGTCTTTAAATCAAAATACGCTAACGGAAACAATTTACTGCACGAGCGTCGCCCTTTTAAAAATCATCATTCAATAAAATAAAAAGCTATAGCAAACATCTAAATGACTACTTTAAATACAGTTCCTGATTTCCAAAAAAGAAAAACTAAAAGGTAACTATATCTATATATTTTTAAATCAAATTTATTATGTAAATTCAAAAATATATTTTTTTCTACTCATTTCTATCTCTAACCTATACTAATTTTCTTATAAATTTTAAATCCAAGCCTTTTACTTCAATTTTTCAGATTCATCTGCCTTACTTTTAATGCTAGGTTTATTTTTGGTGTCTTTTCAATTCAATAGAAATCCTCCTAAATTTGCTGATGAGGAGACCGTGCTTACCAAAAAAAACTATGTATAATTGTTCTACGTGACTTCATGTATACCACAAATAAAAAGCACGGATTTCCGAAACGATCGTACAGATAATTGACTTTGTTGTTGTTCCTTCTTATGAAACTGATTTTTAATTTAATTAAATTTTGATTTTAAAATTTAAAAATTTTTTTAAAATTTTTAAATTATAAATCACATTACTTAATATTGAATTAGCTCTAGGACATTTAACTATCGAGCTTATTATATATCTAAATTACAACGAGCATTTCCTGTATTTTAATTAAACTAGTAATTTCACTATTACATTAAAATACACTTAGCTCTTTAGACTATTATTCTAATCTCCTTTAAATTATATATATATATATATATATATATATACATACGAGGAACGTGCAATAAGTAATGCTCCTGACCCACATCTAGTTGTCTGATCTAGCTGAAATTTAGCATGTGCAATGATTTATATTTCTGCGGGTTATGTGTCAAATTACAGCTCTGAACTAATTGTGGTTTCTGTTTTACAGGTGTTTGAACTGAGTCAGAAGTGAAATGAAGCCTGTTGAATGTCGAGCAGTGATGCAGTTTTTGAATTTGAAAGGACGCACACTACAGGAGACTTTTGATGAAATGAAAGAAACTTATGGTGATAATGCCCCATCATATAATCTTGTAAAACGCTGGCATCGTGAATTCAAACATGGCCGAAAGTCTGTGAAAACAGTTCCCAGACCTGGTCGCCCCCTTCTTCCATTGATGAGGCATCTGTCCGTCGAGTGAGGATGCTGTTTGGAAGATCGCCGCATTACTATTCGCCAAATAGCCCAAGATGTGAAGATTAGTACAGAGTCTGTGAAAACTATCATTCATTACCATTTGCATATGCATAAGGGTTTGTCAGATGGATTCCCAGGTTGCTCACACTATTCCAGAAGCGAGAACACGTCGAGTGCTCGAGGATGAATTTGGAGATGTGCCAAGAAGATGAGTCAAAGTTTTTCAAAAGACTGATTACATAGGATGAAACCTGGGTCCATCACTATGATCCAGAGACCAAAGGCCAGTCAATGCAGTGGAAGCACTTGGACTCACTACCTCCAAAGAAGGCAAGGATGTAGCCCTCCGCTGACAAGGTCATGGTCACAGTGTTCTGGGACCAGGACGGAGTAGTGGTGACAGATTTCCTGGCAAAAGGTACCACAATTACAGGAGCCTATTATGCTTCACTTTTGAGGAACTTAAGGGAAGCTATGAAAATCAAGAGGCGGGAAAAGATCAGCAAAGGTGCCCTCCTCCTGCAGGACATGCTCCCGTCCACAACTCGCATATCGCCAGATCAGAAGAACGGGCGTGTGGTTATGAAATCTCCCCATCCTCCCTACTCTCCTGACCTTGCACTCTCTGACTTTCGCCTCTTCCCAGCCATGAAGAAGTTTTTGAAAGGAAAGCGTTTTCCATATGATGCAGACTTGATTTCTGAAGTCACGTCGTGGTTGGAGGACCAATCTGGGGTGTTCTACAAAAACGGTCTCCAGAGCTGTATCAAACGATGGGAGAAATGCATAACTCTGGGTGGTCCCTATGTAGAGAAAGACTAATTGCTCTACTGCTATGGGAAGTGGGCCAGGGGCATTACTTATTGCACGCTCCTCGTATATATATATATAATTAGTATGTTATGCAAACATAAATGGCATAATTACCATATATATATATATATATATATATATATTCATAACTTACTAGCTATCTTTACCTGTGTATTGAGCACTGTTGAAGTAAATACTGAAAATTCTCGCATAAAATGTTATTTTCGTATATTAATTTATGTGATGAAATAAAGTAGTAATATATATCTCTCTCTATATATATGTGTGTGTGTATACATATATACATAGTAATTGAGGTAAGATGTATATATATATAGTAATTGAGGTGTATATAAATATATATAGTAGTTTAGGTATATATATATATATATATATGTGTGTGTGTGTGTGTGTGTGTGTGTGTGTGTGTGTGTGTGTGTGTGTGTGTGTGTGTGTGTGCATGTGTGTATATATAGTAATTCAGTTTATAGTCTGATTACTAAATTCTATTCTCTGGGGAAACTTCATTAAAACATTACTGAAGTAATGTGTTTATCATAAAGAAATGTCTGGTATTAGACAGAAAACATTTCTTATAAATAAATGTTCTCATAGTAAATATTTTCCGTATGACTTAGACGCACATGATATATATATATATATATATATATATATATAATATTTGAAATAATTTCACTATTGCAGATGATATATATTATGCGCATACATAAGTATTGATGAATATGAAATTATTATTACATTTGACATTTTGTCAGTTCAAACGATGCAAGTGGATGCATAAATATTTAATCTGTTCACTGATTCTGCTTATATGTCAAACGAAACTTTATGTTATATAGTAATCTTTTCGACACTCAAATCTCCCCCAATATATATATATATATATATATATATATATATATTCAGAATGTGAGAGAGATTATATAATTATTTCCACAGCCAAACAACGCCGCAGCCTACAAGAGCCATGTCAATGCACTTGTAGTCTGCGATCTTGTTTGGTTATGAAAATAAATATATGTATATATACATATATATACATACATATATATATATATATATATATATATATATATATATACATATATATATATATATATATATACAGAGGAGACAAATAAATAGAAACATTAAAAAATCCTCTATACATATTTATAAATACACCTCTCTATCTAAACAAACATAATATAAAAATACCCGAACAGTCTAAGACTGAAACGAAAAATCACATTACTAAAATATAAGAATCCAAAAAATAAATATCAAAATTGAATTAAAACGCCCCCTACTCTTATTTCAGAAGGGTTGGTTCTCCCCCCCCCATCTTTACATATACACATTAGTAACGAGTTTGGATCTCAGTTACCTTCCTAGGGAAGCAAATAACTTCATAATACTATACAACAGTACACACATTCTTCAAATCAATAAAAGAAAAAAACACACACATACTACCCTAAAGGAAAAGAAAAACACATGCAGAAAGAGAGAGTGAGAGAGAGAAACACAAGACATGAGTGACAACAGCCCAATAAAACAGTAATAACAATTGAACATTCCAATGAATAGTAGGCACTTACATGTTTCCACCTCTTGGAAACATTTCAAATGAACTACGACAATGCTATTTTTACATCTCCAACACCTTTTGAATATATGAAAAGCATTTTAAATAATTTCTGAAGAGGACGCTTCACTGAGCGTCTGAAACGCGTTAAAAGCGATTTCAATGATTTAAAAATATTATTACAATGATCTAAACATAATTCTCAATGAAAAACCAAGACACGGAATAATAAAATGTTAAAAAATACACATTGTTGGTGACTACCCCCTTATTTAAATATACACCTTTCTTTCGTTGGAATTTCTGAACCCATTTTATATAAATATATATGTATATATATATATATATATATATATATATATATATATATATATACTATTAATAGCATTCTAAATGTTTATTTATTTATATATGTGTATATATATATATATATATTTATATATATATATATATATATATATATATATATATATATATATATATATATATATATACTAATAAAACTTTCGAACGGATGCACCGAATTGAAAATTTCTTTTTTTTCGCTGAAATGTGTGAGTCCCTAGATTGTCCTTATCTATATACGGTTCGAAACACACAAAATGGCCGAAAAACAGATTTTGGGCATTTTCGTTACTTTTTCGAAAAAGTTACCTGCCCATGTCAACGGAATTTACCACTGTCTGTATACAGTCGCGGTAACATCTTTCGGCATACGGAAGTACTTTTGGCGCAGTGGATAACGCATCTGACTGAGATATCAGGTTAGGATCCTGTCAGGTTCGTAATAATTGTAACCATCATTTTATCCAACGTTTACTCTTCATCCTTATCCTTAGTTAGGGTATTTTTGTTTTTTTTCAGTGATTTTGTTTTGTACATATGGGAATTTCTCATATTCCGAGTTCACATGGTAAGACGATGTTGATGTACTTTATGTTGAGTGTACTCGATTTTTTGTTTGGCTCGAGTTTGTGTGCGCCGACGCGGTGCAGCCGCTAGTATATATATATATATATATATATATATATATATATATATATATATATACTAGCGGTTGTTCTTTTACATTTCTTTTACATTTTTAACACATCTTGAATATATTCTAAACATGTTAAATACTTTCTGAAGAGGACGCTTCACAGAACGTCTGAAACGCGTTAAAAACGATTTCAATGATTTCAAAACATTATTACAATGATCTAAACATAGTTTTCAATGAAAAACCAAAACACGGAATAATAAAATAATGTTAAAAAATACATTGTTGATGATCAACCCTTTATTTAAAATACATCTTTCTCTTGTTGGAATTTCTCAACCCATTATATATATATATATATATATATATATATATATATATATATTGTAATGAATATTAACAATGTTGTTTAACCTACAAGACCTAACATCTTATGTTTCATCAATTCAATGCGCATCGAATGATGATAGATTTAATAAGAAATAAACTCAACGTTTTAGAGCGATATGTTATTCTACATTTTTATTCTAATTTATTACTCCACCATCCTTAACGAGAACAGGGAATGCTTTAGTCACTCTGATGAGTCGTAGACGACGAAACACGTATAAGTGGATAATTATTTTTTAAAAAAACAATATAAATGCCGCTCCCTACTTGGGGGTACCAAATTGGTCAAAAAGGAAAATTATTCCCAACTCGCATTTAGGTAAAAATTCACTTTTGTATACCTAATTGAATTTAGTCAAAAAGTATCGCAAAAAAACCCAAACAAACAAATAAACAACATCTCTCTCTCTCTCTCTCTCTCTCTCTATATATATATATATATATATATATATATATATATATATATATAAATATGCATATGTATCGAGGCCCAGAATTCTGACTCCAAGATGATACCGCAATGGTATTCTATTAAATGTTATTTGGATATGGTCACGCATATATATATATATATATATATATATATATATATATATATATATATATGATTTGATATATCACAATAAATAGAATAAACATTATTGAATAAATTTACGTTTGAAGTGGCCAAATTATTTATCGTCCATGTAATAAGATTTGCGTTGATATAAATGTCGGATAGGATTTACGCTATCAATATATACATATATGAAGAGTGATAAACAAACAAACAAACAAACACACACACACACACACACACACATATATATATATATATATATATATATATATATATATATATTGCTTACATAGCTCGTAGCCGACATTCATATTGGAGATAATTATATATAGTTACGTATTACATTATATATATATATATATATATATATATATATATATATATATATATATAGTATATATATATATAATATATATATATATATATATATATATATATATATATATATATATATATATATATATATATATATATATATATATATATTTATGCACACGCACACACACATACACACCGAGTTTAGGTATTCGGGCGATGTCAAAATATCGTTAATTCACTACGCGCCCTGCAGCTGCCGATTAGTGTAATGGTTCGAAGCCTCGACTGTCGTACGGGTGTTCGGGTTTCGATTCTGGTTGAGTAATTGCTTGTGTAGCCGCACTGATGTGTTGCGAAACAGTACTATATATATATATGTATATAATGTCTGAGTGTATAATTGTCCATGTTTTTCTCTCACTGCTAATATATATATGTGTGTGTACACATGTATTTTTCTATTGTTTTATATTAAAGATGGCCTTCAACATGAGTTTTAACAGTTCTAATTTCTTCTAAATTAACATACTTTGACGAAATGTCCTCTCTTGTACAAAATTTACATCTAAAATTGTCATCTCGACTGAGTGACTTATATTTAGATACATTTTGACCAACTATACTTCCCTGACTCTCTCTTTCTTACGACTCTGTACGTAAAACTGTACCTACGTAGAAGTATTTATGTACAGAGTCATAGACAGAGGTGTGTATTGAAATACACGCGTCCCTTGTATTATTATTAGGTCTTTGTACAAGACAGCATATTCTTTTCGTTGTTTTGACTCTCAAGTATATATCCGACACAGTTAGACACAATTAGTCACCCGAGAACCACATCACTCTACATAAAGCATATAAGATGTCAATGGATATGTATCTGAGAATCAAAACCAGGAAGAGAATATGCTGTTGTCATAACCTTAATTATGATAGAGGAGCAGAAAGATCCGATGTTGTATGAGATATAATGAGGATCACTAGAATGTATTTTTTTACTATGATTTCAAAAACACATTCATTTTGTTGATTTTACTGCGCACTTCTTATCATCGGAATCGGAAAGATATTCGAAGATTTGTTAGAGAGAGAGAGAGAGAGAGAGAGAGAGAGAGAGAGAGAGAGAGAGAGAGAGAGAGAGAGAGAGAGAGAGAGATGGTGAATTACAGTGTAGACACGTTGACAGGAAGTTAAGATCAGCTGATTGGATTGCGTGTGAGTCATGTGATCAGGTTAGCTGAATCGAGGAGATTTGGTTGCGACTTGGACGAAAGCGGACGGCTTCGCCGTTGTCTCCTCCCCTTCGATGGGGGTTGGGAACGAACGCTGACGTTGTAGAAATAAGACCCACAAAAAGGGCCAAATTTACTTTCCACCTTCCCAAGACATCTGGAAAAGTGAAATAAACTATAGAATCGATTTCTTGTCTTGGTGTGAAATAAATCTTCGTCCCCCAAAACAGGTATCAAGTCTCCCTCCCAGACGAGAATTTCCAGATGGACCAACGAAGAAGCAGAGGTATGTGAAAATGCATGTCACACATATTCACACTTAACAGCATATGAACATATGTAATAGAAAGACCACTAGAGATCACACCCACAACGACATTGACTCTGATAAGATAATCAAACACTCAATCCTTTATAAATAGACACATTTTAATATATCATCTCCATTCCAGTTTCAACCAATATACAACAAACGCTCATTTATGATACGACAACGTAACAGATTAAACTGATGCCAAAAATTATTTTTCTTGTTTTGGTTGTTGTTTATTTGTTTTTGTTAGAAACTTAATTTCTCGTGGCTGATAATAAAATCATAATCATTCGTGAATTTTAAACGACAAGTAAAACTAAAATTTATAAAACACCCGCAAAGTTATTTTTTAAATATTTCTCATTCTTTTTCTTCTTTATCTTGAGCGTAGATCCATCCATTCGACCTGGCCGTAGCTGAGATTGAACTCACTACACGAGTTTGTAATATAATTCAAATCTTATCGGTAGCTGAATATTTGATGCTTCGTCAGGGCTATCAAGGGTAATTTTTTATCGTGACGCCAGTAGATGGTTTTGTTATATAGCGCCAGGACCCCTAGGTTGGGAACGGTCGTTGTTAGTTAGTTCCCAGCTGCAACAAAACCAACTAGCCGTCTTTTATTGATCGTCTATGTTGTTTAGTTTTCTGGTTGTTATGGTAACGGCTAAGACGGCAGAGTTATTACCCCCTTGACTGTGCATTTTTTCTCTCTCAGCTTTATTCAGCTGTCAACCGCTTGTCAAAATAACGATTCCGACTAAAAGAGATTTAACATGCACACAAAGGTCAGACGTAACTCAGCATACCAAATCAAGACGTAAGACACGCTGGCTTTTTATATGAAAATATATTTTGTTTTGAGATTATTTTCTCGTTTTACATAGAGATTTTTGATAGTTCAAAATTTAACAGTGTGGCTTACTGTTCATTTCAGTGATGGAGAGGGGTGTGTGGAAACGTTATGCTCTCGACAACGCACGTTTCCTATCGGCGGCTCTCTCTTCTCCTCTCTCTTCTGCTTCTCTCTCTTCTTCTTCTCTGCCTCTTCTGCTGGACTCCAAAAATCACCTCTTATATTAGCATGTTTTTCTCTTGGTTTTTTTCCACTCCACGCTATCTGTCGATCACACTGCTCAATAATAGAACACGCGTCTGTTGGTCACGTTTTGACAATTTTTCGCCGTCTCTTGACCTAGAGCCATCGTGACCGATTTCTCTTCAGCTGACCGACTATTGACTTTATTGATACACGTGAATTCATCTCTCATGCTAATTTTATATACATTCCAAAGTTACAAGGAATGTCACGTTTCCTTTTTTGTAAACAAAAAAATCGTCGTCCGATTTCTCTGTTTACGACGTAATCACTTTTTCGTTTCGACTGGTGGACAATCGATTATTCGATGCCCACCTTTTAAATCTTTTACTATCTTGTTTTAAAGAAGTTTTTTCTTTTCCGTTATATATCGGATGGTTCCAGCCATCCATTAAATAACAGGGTGCCCACACTCGAAAGAAGGATAGACTGCGTCAGTTTCTCAATCTCGTATTTTACCTCGCAGTACACACAGCGCCTCGCCTTCCCAAATGGTCGCACATTTGATACTAGCTAGGCTCAATGTTGCTTAACTACGGTGATCTGGCCAGAACCGGTGTGTCAACGTGACGTTCCGTATATAATTCACAACCGACAAGATTTGAAATTCTTATAATACAGTGCCCCCCCCCCCAAAAAAAAACAGCATAAATCTAGTCAGAGAATATTTTACAGGTAAAGAATTAATCCAGTAAGAATCAGTGGAGCGTTATAATCTACTTGTTACGGCACGGGATGTTATCAAGGAGGAATTCAGAGATTTTGTATAATTTAATGAAGCGATACTGACATCTGATTGGTTCGTTGCTTATATTAATTGTGATCACACTTTCTTACAATGCCAAAAGTCACGTAACGCCCTTACGTAACAGAAAGAAAGATGCTCAAACAATTGGGATATCCCATTATGTAAAAAAGGTAATAACACCGCGTTTCGTAAGAATATGAAATTCATAGTTGAGAGAAAGATAAAGATAAATATATACAAAACCGATTGCCATGAATTTTGGATCCTGTTTTTTTTATTGGCTTTAATATAACGGCATAAAACACAAAAATTGTTTACATCATCTTTGCGCATCAGACTCTACGCTTGTTATATTCTTTGTTTAACTGTCTTTTTTTACACTGGAATTACCACTTATCAAGGCCCAGAGGCCACTCGACAATAACCGTTAAATAATGTACATTGGTCAAAAGTACAATATAGTAATCGGTAGAAGTGTAAATTTGGTAAATTGGATCATTTAAGGAGGATGGTTCGTGAAGAATATTTTTTCTTAATTTTGTTTTTACAAAGGAATAATCACTTATCAAGGCCCAGAGGACACTCGAGGATAAGGATTAAAGAGTGTACAGTGGTCAAAAGGACAATATAATAATCATTAAAAATGTAAATTTGGTAAATTAGATTACTTAAGGGGAATGGCTCATCAAGAACTTGTTTATGTTGGACTTGAAGACGGCCATATTGTAGTCAGTTGGAAAGCAAGCAAACAGAAGAGTTCCACAGCTGTGCAGATCTAAGAAAGAAACTTTGTTCATGGAATCTACGTTTAGGTTTAAACACAGATAAAGGGTTGGGGTAATTATTGATAGTGTTTTCTGCCAGAAGAGTGTTTCTCGTGGATGTTTGTTTTTCTGTCTATTTTTCTATGCCGCTACCATCTTGGCCTTTTGGTCAAGATTCCCCTGCCTGCACTACACCTAAAAGCTCTTGTCGAACTCTTGTCCTCGCTCTTTTGGGACAGAGGAAGACACTGGGTGAGCAGACAGGTCTGTATTCAATGTCCGTGTGAGGGAGGCTTGGGAATGCCGGACTTGAAGTGTCATCGAGATGCTGAGAGGCTGGCCTTCCTGAGCCACTATATGCAGGATGACCAACCGTGGCACCCCGTGGTTACGACCGCTTTCCCCGACCTCGTTCTCGACCCTTCCATCGAGAGCCGTCGCAGGCCGCGGGGAGAATCTGCCTACATGAAAGAGTGCCGAGCCGCGCTAAAACGACTACCAAGGTCCAGTGACCTTGTGACTGCTACCCGTAGGGAACTCCACAGGGATCTAGTGAAGGGGGCCGCCGACGACCCGCTATGCGCGCGTTTAGGGTGGCAGCAGAGTGAGATCCGCTCCGCGTGGAGCTGGGCGCCAGGTTCGAGTCATCTGAACAATTCGGAGTTCTCTCTGACCTGGCGATTGGCCCGAAATGCACTTCCACTCAACAACATACAATGCAGTTCCGGGTTTTTGGAGTCGCCTGATTGTCCCCGTTGTGGGACAACGGCCGTAGAAACTACAGATCACGCTTTCTTCGATTGCCGCGAACTCCGCCAGTACTGGTCGTATGCCAGCGGAGTGACGGCTCGCATCGATCCTGAGCATCCTCGCCCAATTACTGTATCCAATGTTGTGGACAACGTGAGGCCGCCGTGGGACCGGGAAAGACAAATGGTCTACGTTACAATCCTGGCCGTGGCGAGGATGGTGATTTGGACGTCGCGTCTGCAAGGTTGCCGGGGAGGTGTTGTCTTTTTCTGATCAAGATCTGATCGCTTTCTTTAAACACCAACTACGGGTGAAGATCAGATGTGATAGAAGAAGGCTGCATCGCGCGGCATTTGACAGAAGATGGATACATGTGGCAAGTCTGTGTGTACGAAGAGGAGCCAAATTTGAATACGTGTTCCCCGCCTAGGTGTGGAACGCGCAGTTCTGTAAAGTAAAATTAAACAAGTAGCCTCTCAGCTAGCTGGGTGTGTGTTCCATCCCTCCTCGATTAGGAAGCCTCCAAGATCCCCATCCCCTCTTACCTGCAATTTTTGTTTTCACCCCTTCCTCTAAATTTTACCCATCTTGGAGAAACAGAAATACAAACTAACCTCCATCCCTTACCCACAAAAATTTCTTTTCTCCATTCACCCCCATCTAGAGGGCATCCCCACCTAGAGACTGACCCGCAGAAGCGAGGTTCCTTTTACAAACCTAGTGGAACGGGCAGTCTATCAACTAGACGGGGTTGGGAGGGTCCTACTAACCACCTTTTTTTTTTTCTTCCCCCGCCCTCGACACAAATGAATTATTGTACCATTTTATTGTTATCTTTTTTGTTTTTAAACGTCAGTAAAAAATGTTTTAAAAATTGGGAGTTAAGTAGGACGTCCCCCAATATGAAAGGGCGAATGCGGTATTATGGTGAAAGAAGATACTAGCTGGGAGAAACTTTTGACTTTGTTTAGTCCTGGAGTGACAAGGATGACCAACGACCCCACAATCCTCCCTTTTGAGTTGGCCATGTGCCTAAGTTTTTTGTTCATCGTTGATTTTGACTGTATTTTTAACATGAATAAAAGATTTAATATCTCAAAGTGTAGTATCTGTTCCGGCAGATGCTGCAAGCAAAGACTAGCTATGACTAACCCCACATATCTGAACTTGGTCAATGTAGGGATCACCCTACCGACCACAGTTACTATCCAGCTTCCATTTCCCACCTCTCGGGAGCTGGATCCCCCTTTCCCTCCCCCCTCCCTCTCTCTCCACATTAAAAAACGGCCTTGTGCCTAATTTGCTCAGTGGGGAAGCAAATAAATATATCTTGGCCTTTTGGTCAAGATCAAAGTGTAGTATCTGCTCCGGCAGATACTGCAAGCAAAGACCATATGTGGGGGCGACCCCACGTATAAGACCTTGGTCAATGTAGGGGCAACCCTTCATACCAATTGTCATTATCCAACTCCCCTACTCCCCGGGGAGTTGGTCCCCATTTCCCCTTCACTCCTCACATTAAAAATCGACCTTGTGCCTAATTTGCTCGGTGGGGGAGCAAATAAATACCATCTGTTCTTCAGATGCTGCACTTCAATTTCTTGTTCTCTGTCAGTGGAGGAGAAATCCTTCACGACTGAGACAATTTTTATTTTTGTTCCTTTTCTCCACGTTAAAAAACGACCCTGGTGTCTAACTCTGTCCCGTGGGGAGGCATAGTAAATAGGTACCATCATAATTGACAGCATGAAATGCCCGTGAATATTTCGTTGATTACAACCGAAAAGATAGAGAGTGGAATGAGATTAAGAGAACAAAACATTTAAAAATATTTTGTTCTGGTGTTTTAGATTCCTTAATCTCATTCATCCAGAGGAGGTCTTGAAATAAAGACGAAACTTTGATGAACGCATAACTCGGTTCGTTCCTTTATATTTGTACTAGCGGGGTGGGGGGTACCCGGTGGTGCCCGGGTGTTTAAGGGTGTGTGTGTAGGGGGGGAGGAACTTCTTAAAAAATCGGAAAAAACACAAACAAAAAAAACAGCCAACGAACGTAAAACTTCTTTTAAAAAATCGCCCCCCCCAAAAAAAAAAGGACGGCGTTGCCCGGGTGTTTGGAGGTGTGTATGTAGGGGGCGAATAAGCGAATTAACGCCCTGTTTGGGGATAACTGGCGTTGCCCAGGTTTTTGGAGGTGTGTGTAGGGAGGGGCTAAAGAACTTCTTAAAAAATCGGAAAAACACCCCCCCCAAAAAAAAACAGCCAACGAACGTAAAACTTTTTTTAAAAAAATCGGAACAACAAAGCTCCTCCCCCCCAAAAAGGACGGCGTTGCTCAGGTGTTTTGAGGTGTGTATGTAAGGGGGGGTGAAACTTTTTTAAAAAATCGGAAAAAAACAAAACAAATAAAACAGCGAACGGACGTAAAACTTCTTTAAAACAATCGGATAAACAAAACACCCCAAAAAGGGGAAAAATGATATAAATAACCTCGTTTCAATATTAAATGTTTAATAATCGAGAAAAAAAAAGTATATCTGGTAACGAACCTGAAATCTTCAGATAACGACGCTGTCACTTAACCCGTCGCGTGGATGAAAGTAGGCCGGTTTTTATAAGATTTAAAACGAATTAAATGTACAACGTCTTTTGCGCGTAATGATGCATGCGTAAAGCATTCTTGTCATGAAGATACCATTTTTTTCACCTCTCCTTGTAAAGAGCCGTTCAGGATGAAGGAATGAATGTTTTTGCCCAATTTTTCAATATTTGTCGTCCAAGATATGGAGCTTCAAAATGATACCGAAGTCGTGAAAATCCGTGGCCCGTGTCGACAGTTTTTGGCAAACATACAAACACACATACTCACACACACATTTTTCCTTTTATATATTAAACTAGCGCGGGTACCCGGCGTTGCCCGGGTGTTTGTAGGTGTGTGTGTGTGTTAAATAAAAAAGAAACCGGGGGGAGGGGGTGTAGGATCGAACCCGAAGCCCTGAGGCGAAGTTTGAAAATAGGCCAGCCAGAATGAGTTAGTTTGAATTTATTTAAGTAAGAACCAAATTGACAGGTGACCGCACGGAAGTCGTCGAGCGTAACGACGACGACGACGACGACGACGACGACGACGACGACGACGACGACGTCAATGACCAGGTTTGTTTGTTATAAGCGAAGTAAAAAAAGAAAACAACGTTAAAACTTAAGCGGGGGGTAATCAAAACATCGAAAAAAACACAAAAAAACTAATGTAAGGCAAACGAACGATGAAAATAGAAACAAACACGTGAGAAATGGCTTAAATAATTATTTAAATTTAAAAAATCGTAGGGTACCCGAGTGTTTTTGGTTATGTGGTCGGGAGTGGGTAAGCGAAGAAAAAAAAAAACAGAAAAACGATCGTTACGTGAAAAATGGCTTATATAACCCTGGATCAATATTTAAATTTAAAAAAATCGAAAAAAAAACACATCTCATATCACGATTCGAACCCAAAACGTTTAGATTATGAACAAACGCGCTAATCCATTGACCTAACGCGAAATTTTCAACTATTTAAAGTAAATCAGGTCATGACGTCATCTGACACATGCGTAGAACCGGTCGTCGTCACGAGAAGACCGTTTTTGTTTACCCCCCCCCCCTCTGTCGAAAATTGTCGATTTCGGGGTAAAAAAAATGAACGTTTTTTGCCATTATTTCGATATTTTTCAACAGGATACCGAGTTTGTGAATTGTTATACTGTCTGTCGACAGTTTTAGAGACACACAAACACACATACATACCTACAAACATACATACACACATTTTCGCTTTTATATATATAGATGCCTCTATCTCTTTCTCTCTCTCTCTCTCTCTCTCTCTATATATATATATATATATATATATACTAAATTTGATATACTTCATGTTTATTATGTTCTAAGTGCTACTTATTTTGTACATTACGTGCACTCATACTTTTTTCTGATCGTTTCTCTCGGATTTGTCCTCAACTCTCCTTCTTACTCTTTTGTTTTGCCTCTTTTTTATTAGTTCATATGTACGTTTTATCAAGTTAAAACCAGAAAAAAACATTTTCAGTCGTTAACCCACAAAAAATGAGAACACACTGAAATAAGTAAATACATTGACATAAAAAATACTAAACACTAAACACTAAAAAAACAAAACAAAAACAAAACAAAAAGAAACGATTGACGCTGTTCGCTTCAACACGAGCATCTCGAGGCCTTTGGCTAGCGTCAAGTCTCACTAAAAAGCTTTCTTGTTTACGTAAACCCTGACCTTTGCAAACCGGCGACATCGAAAAGGCCAACTAAATTACGCGTTTCGATTACGTATACAATAATATAATCGAGCCAAGATTGATATCTCCATCGGGGCAATCTCCATGTTTTTAAGCCAGAACTTTTGGTTAAATATCTTATTTTTTAACAATGACTTTTCCCCCTTTTCTAGATCCAGATACACTTTCTAACTTTTTTTTACGTGTGTCGAAATAGCTATTGTCTTAAATAAAACAATTGCAGTTTTCTTATTTGTTTTGTTTTACGGCGCATCAATCCTTTTCCGGTAATTTCATACCGAATCCAGCAATTTAGGCAACTATTTTCATCTTTCAAAATTTCCGTATAATTTGGACCTTTCGGAATGTTGTTCCGATATTGAGTATTTTTTTTATTACGTTTCGGTTGATATAACTCTTGATCTTCTTCAAGTGTATCTTGTTGAACTCGAAACTGCGAACGGAATCTGGAACAGAACCATTTTATTTAATCCGAGGGTTATATTATTCTCGACTTCTGTTTACCATTTTCTTATGACACTTTGGGTTGGTTGATATGTTTTATGATATATCAACACTTTGGAGTTATTTAATGGGGATCCACTATTGTTAGAGAATGGATAGAGAGAGAGAGAGAGAGAGAGAGAGAGAGAGAGAGAGAGGGGAGAGAGGTGAATTATAGTGTAGACACGTTGACCGGAAGTAAAAGATCAGCTGATTTGATTGCGTGTGAGTCATGTGATCAGATTAGCTGAATCGTTGAGATTTGATTTGGACTCAGAAGACAACGGACGGCTTCCCGTTGTCTCCTCCTCTTCACTGGGGGGGGGCGAACGCTGACATGTGTAGAAGAAGAACCCTCACAGGCCGATTTCACTTTCCACCTTCTGCAGGACATCTGGGAAAGTGAAATAAACTATAGAACTAATTCCTTGTCTTGGAGTGATTGAATCTTCATCCCAAAACAGGTATCAAGTCTCCCTCCAGGACGAGCAATTCCAGATGGTCCAACATCGAAGAAGCAGAAGTAAGTTTTGAAAATACATGTCACTCACACACGATTCCCTTTATGATACAACATAAATATATAATATAACACGTCATCTCTTCTAATCCATTATTAGAGATGACGCAACACTCAACCCTTTATTATAGATACAACGTAACACTATGTCTTAGATTGTTTATGCTTCAGGTACTATAAATTTTCTAAATAATCATTCAAAGTGTTTGTTTTACGGAATATGAACTCTTTTTCGGGTGATTTGATTTTTAAGAATATTTTTATGCCTGAAGTTGTTTATAGGAACTAACTTCTCTTTTTCAGCGGTAGCGTACTATCTCTTTTTTTTCCATGAAAATACACAAACAGTTATTTTCTTTATATTGGGACGACCCTTTATAATATTGAGCAGAGTAAATGTTCGGTAAATATGATATACCATCATTGAACATCTTTGGCGGAGGGATAGTGTACCACCTGTTATGTTTCCGTGATATCATCATTCTAGTTATAAACGTCTACTTTTAATTGGTATGTAAAATATGATGGGTGGTGTATGAAAGATGAGGTTTTATTTGTGGCATGAATACGAATCTGCATAAAACTTAAGTTAAAACAGGTCATCTAATCGTAAGAAGAAAAAAAAGACATGTTTTATGAGGTTATTTAATACTATATGTTTCGTCATTGGCATGGTTTTTATTTTTAATAATTTGAAACACTTGAAAATTCCTACCGGCTGCTAAAGTGGTTAGACATATATATATATATATATATATATATATATATATATATATATATATATATATGTCTAACCACATATATATATATATTTTAGTCATTCAATGAAGTATATACAGCCCTGGTCAAAATCATAAGACCACTTAAAAAGTAAACGTTTACGCATAATATCGAATTTTTAATCAAACAAATGGTTGAAACCATTGCCCAAAGGGAAAATATGATGAAAAAAAAATGAAATCTGCTTCATTAGAAACCTTAACCCTGATGTAATAATAATTTTTTTAAAAACAAACATAAACGAACTATTTTAGGCATTTAAAGCCAAATACTTCTCATCAGAAGAGAAAAAAGTTGGCATAAGTTCATTGGCTTAAGAATGTGAAAGAGTTACCCATACGTTTGTATAAGCATCACGGAAGTTGCTAATTAAGATAGAAAAAGTAGAGTCAATAAGAACATCTATATATCTATAAAAGTGAAAATATCTCTGTATGTGTGCGTGTGTGTATGTACATTTCCCTACCAAACTACTCTGTCAATTTTTAGTCTACACACTCGGGATTTTATATAGAAAGTATTGAGATTTGGAAAAAATATTTTAATCGGTCTTCAGCCAGAAATCTAGCTGTCAAGGTGTCCAAGTTCAACGATACACCATTTGAAAACTCAAAAAAATCCCCTTCCTCAAGTTTTGGTCTAAACATTTAAATCATTAGATTAGATTACTGATACATGGATCAAACTATTTAATTTGATTTGAAGCCAAAACAATAAATGTTAAGTAGTCAAAATTAGTATCAAAGTTAAAAAAAACTTTGACCTCTACGAAATTACTAAGACAATTTTTGGTCTAAACATTTGAAATTTTACATTAAGTGTAATCAGACATAGGACAAGTTTTTTAATCGGTTTTCGGTCGAGCATTTGGCTGCCAAATGGGTTAAAGTTCTAAATTTTTTACCTTTGCGGTCTCTAGCAAACTATTCAGCCAATTTTTGGTCTAAACATTTGAATATTTACATAAACTGAATTCAGCATTTTAATCAGTTTTCGACAAAAAGTTGGCTGCTGAGAGGTCAAAGTTGAAAGAATTGACCTTTGCAGACTGTACGAAACTCTTCCGCCAATTTTGGGTCTAAAGACTTGAAATTTTTAATGTAGATTTTATGGATCTGAGTCAAACATTTTTATATGTATATACATACGCACACACAGTTATAAACAGTACATAGGGCTCGAACTAAGCAGGGCTGAACTGCTAGTATATAATAAAGTAGGGACATGCAGCGGGAGAAACGTGTAGAGACTTATAAATGCATATATAGTACAATAAACAAATAGAGAAATAAAGGTAAAACATATACAACATAAAAGGCAAGGCTTTAGAAGGTAAGTAGTATATATATATATACATATATATATGCATACATATATATGTATATATATATATATATATATATATATATATATATATATATTTATATAAAATGGGTTAATAAATTCCAACGAAAGAAAGATGTATATTTAAATAAGGGAGTAGTCACCAACAATGTGTATTTTTTAACATTATTTTATTATTCCGTGTCTTGGTTTTTCATTTAGAATTATGTTTGGATCATTGTAATCATGTTTTTAAGCCATTGAATTCGTTTACGTACGTTTCGGAATGTCTGATGCGTCCTCGTCAGAATTTTGAAAATAAGTCCTGACGAGGACGCATCAGACATTCTGAAACGTACGTAAACGATTTCAATGACTTAAAAACATTATTACAATGATCCAAACATAATTCTCAATAATGTTAAAAAATACACATTGTTGGTGACTAATCCCTTATTTAAATATATATATATATATATATATATATATATATATATATATATATATATATATATATATATATATATATATATAAGTTAGAAAATCATTTCATCCAAGGCATGGAATTTGTTAAACAAAATGTTTTTTATTATAGGCATTAAAAATAAAGGTACAAGATTCAATTTGAAATTTATTTATATTCAAAGTGCCCGTTTATACATTTTACAAACTAAGGTATAAAAATTTAATACGTTACTTTGTAAAATGTATAAACGTGCACTTTGAAGATAAAACTATTTCAAATTGAATATTGTACCTTTATTTTTAAAAATAGTAAAAAAACATTTTGTTTAACAATTTTCAAGCCTTGGATGAAATGCTTTTCTAACTTGTATCGTGTCTTTTTAAGATTATATTTTATTTGATTTATTAATTTGGATTACAGAAAAAATGAATGCGGTTTTGCATGTACTTATAAAAACTCTCCTACTCTGTATTTCAGTTTGTATTTCTCCTCACACCACAACTCATTTTTGCAACCCCCTCTTTGTATTATTACAGATATGAATATTCTCTCTGTTCCAGTTTGTATTCCTTCTTAAACCACAACTCTTTTTTTTTGCAACTCTCTCTTTGTTATACATGTCTGAATAAAGAGAAAATCTGTTTTTTTTTAACAAAAACTTTAAAATAACTTTTTTAGATTAAATTAAAAAAAAAAAATTTTCGGAATAGAAAATCTTTACAATTTAATAAAGAACATATTTCATACAGGTTTCATTAAAAATATTCAGTAGATAACGAGAAAAATAGAGATTAAAATTTCAAAAGGACTGTATAACTGGTTACGCTCAATAGTAGTCTTCGACAGCGAAAGACTTTGTTATTGTTATTCTATTATTATTATTATTATTATTATTATTATTATTATTATTATTATTAAAAATATTTTGTGCCCTGCTATTTCGCGCGTGGACTAATATATATATATATATATATATATATATATATATATATATACATATATATATATATATATATATGCCTATGTATATTATGTTTTATATTTTCTACCTCATATATATATATATATATATATATATATATATATATATATATATATATATATAGGTTCTGGGTCAGATATCCGGCTGTCAAGGGGTCCAAGTTCGACGATTTGACCTTTGAAACCCTACCAGACTACTCCGTCAATTTCGGGTGTAGACACTTAAATTTTACATGTAGATTACTTCAACGTAGATCAACCTTTTTCATTTGATTTTAGCCCATTACAGTAAATATAAAGCGGTCAAAATTAGGGTAAAATTTTAAAAATAATTATTTTATTATTATTATTGTTATTATTATTATTATTATTATTATTATTATTATTATTATTATTATTATTATTATTATTATTATTATTATTACCTCCACAGTCTTTTCCAAAATACTCAGCGTATTTTTGCTCTAAACGTTGGAAATTTTACATAAAGTATATTCAGACATGGGGAAGCTTTTAAATCGGTTTTTCGACGAAAATTTCGCTACCAAGTGGTCAAAGCTTTAAAGATTTGACCTTCACGGTTTCTCCCGAATTATTCAGTCAATTTTTTGGGTCTGAACATTTGAAATTTTACATAAAGTGTATTCAGACATGCAGCAAGCTTTTTAATTTTGGGGCGAAACTTTGGCTGCCAAGAGGTCAAAGTTAAAAGAGTTGACCTTTGCAGACTCTACCAAACTCCTCCGCAAATTTTGGGTCTAAAGACTTAAAATTTTAGATGTAGGTTACCTGGACACCAGTCAAACTTTTTAATGCATATATACATATGCACATAAAGTTATGAACCGTACATAGGTCTCGAGCAAAGCCTGACTGAACTGCTAGTATATAATAAAAAGATAAGAAATAAAAATTATACACACACACACACACACACACACACATATATATATATATATAATATAAGATTGTTAGAGAATATGTAATTATTTTTTAAGCTAGACAACGTCGCGGCTCACAAGAGTTACGACAGCTTACAAACTGAAAGTCCAAGTCTCAAGTTACAGCCGTCATTTTTGCTCATCAGTTGGACATATCCAAACTCTTGACTCAAAACAGGGACAGCCATTTTACTTCGGCACGAAGTAGGTTCATTCCACTGTTGGATTTTGCCGCAGTTTGGTTGATCTGTGTTAGTTAATAGAATTTCTTGTGTGTCTATCATCCGGGAGGTCTTCGCATTATTTCTCAGCGTATCAGGTTTCGTGTCGATTCTGCTGAAAATAAAATAGTTGGCATGCACGCCAGGACAGAAAAAAGACTTCGTGGGTTCTTACTACGAAAAGTTAATTTCACAACAGTTACAAGTTTTTATATATATACATCGTTCAGTTTGATTATACCAAAGGCATCAAGATTCTACAAATATCTTATTCTTTGTTCTTACGATTACGGTGGTAGCGACGGCCGGGGTAGGGGTGGTATCTCTTGGTTTGTTCCTCTCTCACTGAAGGCTTGATTAATCTGCTCAATTCGGCTTGGGCATTTTTTTAAATACAAAGGTTGGTCGGACGATTCGCCCAGCTAACCAGCACCTAACACGTCAAACGGGAAATACCCGACTCCTTTTGCGTGTGTGCATCTTTGCCAGACCTGCGACCACCTGTGTATCTGGGATCGAAGATAGATTTGTCTCACATGCCCCCGGAAGGTCACCCCTTGTCACGTCTGAGCAGGTGTTACTTAGGCCAACGAGTACATGATCTCATTTCTACATTATTCTGACATTTGCTGTCATTGGTTTAAACAATAAAACATATGAGTGTTTTTACAAGCACAATAAATCCATCTCATTTTATAGGTCACCTGCTGCTGTCCGGGATTTAATCAACGTTTAAGGGCCAATCTCAGCATATTTACCCGGCCTTACTCGGGGTTTTAGGCTACTTTAACCTTTCCAATAAGGATAAGTATCGCTCCTCAAGACGGTCACTTCATATTCCCCTTTAAGACATATTGCTTCCCACGGAACTAATTGGCCTAAGCCAAACACACAGCTCCACTTTTTCACGACCAATTCCTCCATGTTCCTCCATGTTCGTCCATGTTCCATATTTGATTCACCTGTCAAAAAAGATAGCATGCATGTTGTCTGATAGCCACCCTACAGACGAGGGTTCTCCCCCTTTTTATAAGAATTCGCCAAAAAGTCAATAAAAATGATAAAAAGTAGAAGTTCCCGGCTTCATTCAGGATAATTAAGTCTCTTTTTCTTTTCATGCACTATAAAGTTCCGTTTCTTTTAACATTTACAATAAAAACTCAATATTTGTTTTCAACATTTATAAATTTCCCTCAGATTTTTTCTCAGTTCGTGAATTCTATATTTCTCTATTATAGTTCCCAAAAGATGTACAACTTATTTAAAATTATTTTTTTCAAAAAGAACAAATACCTAGGAGGTATCACCCTTGTTCAAGAACCCCCTTTTTATAATAGTTACTCGAATTATTTTTCTAGCGTTTGCAAAAGTTATTTTCCCTTTTCCAATAATTTTACACATAATTTCAGTCACAAAATTCGTTTTTCTTTCATTAACAGCACAGTTCCACAGTACAAGGCGACAACCCTAATCAGGGCACTTACGCACCCGCTTTTTATTGAGCTAAGGGGTTCCTCTAACCTTGGCTGGTCGCAGTTGAGATTTCTTCTTGCAATTCATAGTTCAGCACCTTGCAAGAATTCAATTGAACTAAGGGCTTCTTCTCACCGTAACTACTTACAGTTGGGATTTCCTTTGGCATTTCACAGCTCAGCACCTTGCAAGAACTCCAATAAAACAGACTGAAAAGAAAAGAAAGAGAAAAATATATAGATTCAAGTCGTTCTTTCGTGCTTCTGGATCTCGGCGTCGGGAAGGTTTTCGGCATGATCTCTCGTATGTCAGCATCAGGAACTGCATTCTCGTCCAGGACTATAGGCGGGTTCGGACCAAAGATTCTCTTGCCATCCGCGCAACCAGCCTCGAGACGCTTGTCACCTCGTTTTCTCATCACAAGCAGCATCCATACTATTCTTAGCGTACTTTCCTCCAGTACACCAGACCTAACCGCACACACATTGACGACAGTGTGCCGAAGGGGGTAAAGAGGCTGCCGCCTCGACTGGATGATCCCCAGCAAGGCCCGTACCGGTCATCACCCAGCACACATTGCAGCGACAAGCCTCCTTCTCCCCTCACACTAACCCTGAGGCCGATTCCGTGGGTAAAATAAAAACAAACAAAAAATATGTGCGATAAACTCTCCTTATACTGGCTATTGATGATCTCAAAGAATATAGGTTACTTCAAATTTTCAATTAGCTATCCCCATCTTCAGAGACATCTCTCCTTAAGTTGGGTAGCGACTTGGGTGCGAACGCTACACCCACGATACAATCAGGGTGAAAAGTCGATCTAATGAAAATGCAATCGTTTTTCAAGAGTCAAAGGAATAAATTACTAAAACTAATTTTCCAACACTCATTAAATTATCCTTTTAAATGTTCCCGCATTCATGCTATTTACTTCAGTCCTCAGATCGCTACCGCAGTTTCTCTGACTTACTTAACGCGTAACCCCCCCCCGCCGCCGAATTCCTCTTAACGAAGTATATATAAAAATTTAATTACTAGGAAAATGCGTAAGTTTTAAAGGCCTCGCAAGCCTCTCGCTTAAGGAATCCTGTTTGAGCACCAATTTTCATCCTTCTCACTTTAACTTAGTTCTCCAGGTGCAAGGTTTTCGTTTCCTGGGGTGCGACCAAGGTAGCCTTACGTGCATTCCTTCCCGAATTTTGCTGGACGGGTTTTATATCAAATTATAATTTTACAAACTTCAGGTCATTGGCATGCCCTCTCTTTATCTTCCCAGCGACCTGGTCCCAGATTATAAAGGAAAGGGAACTGGTCTGCTCTACTATTCGGTAGTAAGGAGTCCAACGTTTATTCAGCTTCCCTTCTCGAGCTTTCACCTTGTAGTAAACCGGATCACCCACCTTGAACTCCACCCCCTTT
Source organism: Euprymna scolopes (assembly GCF_053919585.1). Classification (NCBI taxonomy): domain Eukaryota; kingdom Metazoa; phylum Mollusca; class Cephalopoda; order Sepiida; family Sepiolidae; genus Euprymna; species Euprymna scolopes. The sequence goes on from NC_136515.1 coordinate 59,848,835, forward strand.
CTACCTTAATTCATCCGAGCATTCCGTTTCTTTTGTGCACGTTTAATACGGTGTCTGGCCTGGACAACTCTCTTATATTGCTGTTCCAACAATAACTGGCGATGCTCCTCCCCCCAGGTACTTCCTACGCGGCTTCAAAAGATTATCAATCGGGAGAATCACATCCCTCCCAAACACCGACTCAAATGGTGAAAATTCCCAGGTTTCATTCATCGTGAACCTCAATGCTGCTAAGGTCTGTGTGAGGAACCGATCCCACTCCGCCGGATTATTAGTAACAAGTTTACTCAAGATATCAACCAGCGTCTCATGAAATCGCTCGACTGTGAAGTTACTCTGGGAGTGGTAAGGGTAGGCCATCACATGCTGGTCGCCGAGCCCTTCGAGTATCTCCTTCATAATCTTATTCACATTCTATGTGCAATTGTCGGTGACTAATTGCTCTGGGGACCCATACCTCGGATAGATCTCCACCAGGATTATACCGGTCACCGACTAGGCGGTCTTATCCGGCACCGCATCAGCCTCCGGCCAGTTATTGAGCCAGTCCATTACGCTCACGATATATTGATTTCCACGCTCTGTCGGAGATGTCTAGACTCAATTCTGGAAGGGATACTGCAGAACATCTGTTTCCACCAGTGGAGGAAGCGGTTTATATCTCCTGTGAGTCTGACATTTTACACATCGGTTTATGTATTCCACAACATCCTTGGACAGTCCTGGTCAATAATACTTTCTAAATATTAACTCATAGATTTTTCGATCCCTAAGTGTCCTGCCCTCTCATGGGTTTGATCCAGGATTTATCTCCGAAGTTGGGATGATACCACTATTTTTAGTCCTATTTCTCCGTCCCTACCAGCAATATAATAGAGCCGGTTGTGGTGCAGGGTGTAATTTTGAGTCCGACCTTCCTCCACCCGGGCTCTTAGCCCCGCCGATTCTTTATCTTCTTGAACTGCCTCGATCATTTCGACCCAATGTGGGTCGACTACATGTTCAGCTTCGGTTACATCCGTCTCACTACAGTCCGGTCTTTCCCTCACGGTGTTGGAATTAATCACTCCGACCTGGCATCCACACTCGGTTCCAATCGAATGGCTTCGGATTCGAACTGCTCTGGAATCCGGGAGAAACGATCCGCAATTATTCTCTTTACATTGTAAGTATTCGATTAGGCACTGATAGCCGTAGAACTTATGAACCAACTGCTGGATCTTCTTGTTCGTCCAGTTCCCCTCAAATAGTTATCTCGACTGGTCAGTTTTCACCAGAAATTCAGCCCCACTCAGATAATAGTTTAGCTTTTGTACCGCATATACAATTTGAAAAGCTTCCTTCTCAATCACCGGTCACGACTGTTGGATTTCGGATAGCTTTTGCGAGAGGAAGTATATTGGAATTTGTTCCGGTATGTCAGGCACAGAGCCTTCCTTCTCAGGACACGGTTGGGTCAACACCACCCCTATAGACGTGTCACTCGCGTCCGTATACAGAATCATAGGCTTACTTAGGTCCGGATACGCCAGCAACGGTATATCAGTCAACGCAGGTAAAAATCGGCGATAATAGCCGATCATCCCAATGAATCCTCGCACTCTCCTGGGTAACTCGGATATCCGCTCCCCTATGTCAACTATGTCCTCTCCGCGTTGCTGTCGGATTTGGATCATCTTCGTCATCGCATCGAGGGGAGTCCGCTCCCTGGAGTATTCCCCCTCTAAAGCTGACTGTAATTGCTTCCATTTTAATCTGGGGTGTTCTTTCATTTGTTGACCAATGAACCTTGACACTGACCCCATGGCGCTTTCGTACTCCAATAAGAGCACGTATTTTTTTCAGGAGGGTGTGTTTCCACCCATACAGCTCATTAGGATTTCCTCTAAACTCGGGATGTTCCAGTCTCCCCAAAAGAGTTCGAGAAGCTTTCGTTAACCTTTGTGGTTCCGGCTCCCTGCTACTATTTTCCTCTAACTGTCCACGCGTAAGACCCAATCACCTAAGTCTTTCCCCAGTTTTCACCCTCTTATATTTTATTGTAATCAAAATCGGCGAAATTGCCCATTTTCAAATCACATCGATTGATTGCTGTAGTTGGGTAACCCTGAAGTTAAACCGGTAGGAAGCTTCACATGCCTCTCTCAGTGACTTAGTTTACATTGCACTGTAGAGAGCCCACTGTTTATTTTGTAAAATTATTTTTATATGTAATGGCTTAAATTAAGCTTGATATGAAAAAATATTCAATTATGTTCAAAACAGAAACATTCATTCTAAAAGTTCGCTGTTATATAAAAAAAAAATTTATTCTATATGCCGGACTTTTGTCTTGTGCGAACGCGTTCCTGTCATATCAAATGACTATCTGATGATTTTATATACTTGACCTCTCTCCTTCTGCGGTGTTTAAACTTCTCAGATGGATTTGTGATGCTAGGCTTTATAAGGCTTTAACCATTATCAGAAATTCCTATCCTTATTTACATCGGATTTTTTAAATTATCGATTATCGATAGTTATCAAAGATGTTTTGACACAACCTATCTACGAACACTGGCAAGCACATAAAATACATTTCTCTGAACTTCTAAAAGAATTGATCCAGCAGTTCATGAATCCATAGGGAATCAACTCATACACATAGACAGACTATGTTATATATATATATATATATATATACACACACACACACATATATATATATATATATATATATAGTAATTTAGTGTTTCGTATATTAAATTTATGTGAGTAAATGAAGTAGTTATATATATATATATATATATATATATATATATATATCACATTCCCATCGGATATATCTTTATTATACCCAGTTTCTTCGTACCTCATTTTTAAATATTACAAAAATATAGTGCAATTTCATTAGTGACATAACTCAGCTTGGCCATCAAAATAAACCAATGTTATTGTGAGACACTAATTAAAATAAAAATTGCTAATCGTCAAACGAAGTGGGTCATCATCGAAAATTTAAAAGGTTAATTGGCAACGTGATATTGAATTGGCAATTTCTTGTACATTCGAGTTTTTTTTTTCACCTGTTTGCACCAAACATCCTAGTTTCGTTATGACTCATTAATAGAAAAATATTTCACCCATACACGCGCACAAAGAGACACAGTCACAGAAACACACGAACAAAGACAGACACGCAGACAAACACACACACACATATGTATGCAATCTGAATGTGAAGACATTTTAGAATGACGATATGCAATAAAATTGTTTTCAACTTGAAAAATATGCCACAGAAACGTATGGAATGTTTCAGACTGCAGGGATGATTGGCAAAAGGGATTCAAGGAAGGCAGGGAGTCTATAAAGACCGTCGTGTATCTATAAAGACAGTGTGATATCAGTATAACTGAACACACAATTATTCGCAAGGAAATAAAGATGCGGAATATTTGCACGAAGTTTGTCACAAGGGTGCCCAGAGAGCTCTATCTTTTTCACAGAGTATTTAAACAAGATGGACATTCAGGCAATTCCTCAGCCTCCCTAAAGTCCAGACATTGCTTACTGCGACTGTTAGTTAATCCCCAAAGTCAAGGAAACCCTTATCAAACAATTGAAGATAAGAAAGAGTCTGTGAAGAAGGTCATTGCCGCTCTTACACAAAAGGACTCATATGCGGCATTTCAGAAGTGTTTGGAGCAACACAGCAAATGACTTGCAGCTAGGATTGGATCAAATACAATTGTATTTGTATTTCCATTGTATTTAAATACAATTGAAATGTAATTGTATTTGTATTTGTATTTTAACATCACAAGAAAAAGTAATTTGTATTTGTATTATGGCACCCAGGAAAATAGTATTTTGTATTTGTATTTGTATTTGAGAGAGAGAGAGAGAGAGAGAGAGAGAGAGAGAGAGAGAGAGAGAGAGAGAGAGAAGGAAACTTTCAGAGCTCTAATGATAATAAAATGCAATGAGGACACGATATAGAATGTAATGTAGATGTCAAATTTGGAAGGAAATATTTCTTTTCTTTTTCTTCTTTTTTTTGCGTATTTTCAGATTTCTTTATTACTTTGAAAAAAAAGTACTTATATTTGTTTTTGTTTAAATCAGTTATTGTATTTTTATTTGTATTTTGAGATTGAGGAATAAAAGTATTTGTATTTGTATTTTTAGACTTAGGAATAAAAGTATTTGTATTTGTATTTCTGGTAACCTAAACGAAAGTATTTGTATTTCAATTGTTAAAAGTCAGTATTTGATCCAACTCTACTTGCAGCCGGGGCAAAATACCCCAAAGAAGACTAGGGTTTCATGTGTGTTCTTTTAATACAAGTGCTAATACAAAAAATCTCTGGAAACTTATTTAAGGAACCTCGAAGGTTGATTGATAATGAAAAGGCCATGTTGTATCATCTGTATTTCATATGGTGAAGTTCGTTCGTAAACTTGAGAAATATCAGTTCATATGGATCCATAAATGTAAGAAAAAACTCGTAAATGTATAAGCCGTCTCGGGGAGATTTACAAGAGAAGTAGAAAAAATAATGAGGGTGACAAAATAAGTTCTGTCAAGATACCACGAGCGAGGGAATAAAAATTCAGCGACTGCTTCCACGTAAGACAAAAAGCAAAAATGAATTTGGATTTTGGTAATAATTATAAGTAATAACATTAATTTAATAAACAATTACAATTCCTTATAAAATTTTTTGAATATAAATTTATATTAATTTTTGAAGATGCTAATTTGATTTAAATATTTAGTTTAATTGATAATATATACATGTAGCACTAACGAAGGATAACACAAAACATACCAACTGTAACTTATAAATATATATATATATGTATATATATATATATATATATATATATAATTATGAATACATAAAATATATCAAGTGAAATATATATATATATATGTATATATAAATTATAATTTATTATTTTTATTCCTAGAGACACTATGGTATCTGCTTACGAAATAATCATTGCGGGAGATAACGATCAACGCTGGTCCAAAATTTCGAATCCCGCCACAACAATATATATATATATATATATATATATATATATATATATATATATATAAATATATATATATAGCTGTTTAGCCCTCAAATATATATATATATATGCATACATATATATATATATATATATATATATATATATATATATATATATATATAGTAAGTCATAAAATGTATATGGCGATTAAGCTACACTGAATATTCCGCGTTTCATCCACTATAGGACTCTTCAGGCTTATCCTAGAGTGGATGAAACGCGGAATAATCAGTGTAGCTTAATCGCCATATACATTTTATAAGTTATTAACTAGCTCTACCTACGTATTGAGCACTTTTGAATTAAATACTTAAAGTTTACGCATAAATCTATACTTTCGTATATTAATTTTATTTGAGTGTAATTAAGTAGTTATATATTATATATATATATATATATATATATATATATATATATATATATATATATATATATATATATATAATATGAGGGCTAAACAGCTATGTATAGTCATGGAGAAAGGCCAAACAACTATGGCTGCAGTTTCATGGAAGAGAACGATTAAATATGTTAATAAATTTTCTGGGTGTTTAAACAAAGCATGGATTCAGTATAATATGATTGCATTTATACAATTCCACGTATTTTGCTATAGGAATATTAATAAAAATAAATAAATAAATACAAGCACGTTTCAGAAAAAAATTTCACCGCATGAATAAAATACTACTATCAAATTCGACAAAAAAACAAATTTCTTCCTGCAAAGGGAATGCACTTAGACACGGTAAAGGCTTTTTTAAAAAAAATTTTTTTTTATTACATTTTCACCCCAAACAAGGCAAATTGCCACTTTGGTGTAGGGGGCTACTATCAGGAGTAACAACTACTGGGGTACTATGTGGGGATTTGGGCAGCAAAATGTCGGTTAACGTTACACTTGAACTTCTGCACGTCAGTACTGTTGGGGAAGCAGAGACCTGGAATGGAATTCCAGAGTCGAGCGGTTCTGGGGAAGAAACTATTGGAGTAAAAAGATCTTTTACATCTAGGGATCTCTACAGTGTGGGGGTGGGATTTAGCAGCCTGTCGGGTTTGTCGAGGGTGCTCACGTCGTGGGGGCACAAGTGATTGCAGTTCGTCAGAGCATTCACCACTAAAATACTTGTAGAAAAGGCAGAGGGATGCAACATTTCGTCGATGGGACAGAGGCTGAAACTTAGATGCCAGTTCAGGTGATAACTCCTTTACATCACGTAAAATATTTGTCGATGACAGAAGCAAAAATATCACCAGGTGACGCTACTTTGTTCTCAAATCACTTTTAGAATATTTCATTTTGAAAAAAGTTGTTCACAAACAGATGCACTTCCCAATAATGACATCATCAGTTTTGCATTAGCCATTACATTTGTATATTTTCCGCTTGGCAATATGAATATATTTCTTGTAGAACTCAGCAGTGGATTCCAAATAAGATTTCGATTTCAAAGATTCGTCGCACTGTAAATCACTTAACGCCAACTGATATTCTTCTGCCACCTGCTCCACATCTGTTTCGTAAGGCATATCAAATAACTCAAACAGAATTCTATATTTCCGAAAGTGAGGAAAGCGAGAGAAAATTTCGCTTCTCAGATCAGTAATAGAACTCATAAAGATGTCTGATAGCTCTCCTGTGATTTTGTAGACTTGGAAAATGAGAGTTGTTTCCTTTTGAAACTGTGGTTCCCAAACTGCAAGATTTCTCTCAAAAGCAATAATCCGACCAAACATCTCAAATACAAATACCTTTCCTTTCCTTGAAGCTAAATGTTCATGCGGGTCCTGATGTCCACTAAATAAGCTAACTTAACAACCCACCGTGGATCTTGAAAATGAGAAATATTTTGTTCTTTGCTTTCTAAAAACATGAAAACCGAATGCATATACTCGTTCTAGCATTTTTCCGCGGATAAAAACATTTGAAAAATATATAAGATCGTTATACTCTGCTTAGATTTGTTTCAGACATCCCTGAAACTTGCGGTGCTTTAGTCCTCTTGACGATATAAAATTCACTGTTTTCACGACCACTGCCATGGCGTCCTTAAAATTTAATGAGGTTGCACACAATGCTTCTTGAGGCATAATGCAATAAAGTTTGATTATTATTTGTCGATGTCTATCTGGGTTTGGAATCAATGCAACACGGCAATTTTTCTCTCCCACCATTGCTGGTGCTCCATCTGTAATCACTCCAGACAGCTTTAATAAATTCAGATTCATTTCGGTAATCCATTTTATTATTCTTTGCAAAATATATGCTCCAGTTCTAGGGTCTTTGATAGAAATACATTTCACAAATTCTTTCACAAATGTTGCTTACACCTTTCATAAACACTGCAAGTTGACAAGTATCCTTTACATCTATGGTTTCATTGATAGCAATAGAATTATACTCCAGATTGTGTTAAATGCTCTCCAATGCATTTATGACATTTGCTACCTGCTCTTTAATACGCCTTGTTAATGTTCTTGCTGACAAGCTGATAGCAAAAGAACAACAGCCTTTTTTTCTAGACAAACAACATTTGCTACCATTAACAATATTTTTTTTAAGAACTCTCCATTAGTAAAAGGTTTCATGCTTTCTATAATTAGTTTTGACACCGCGTAGCTAGCGCGAGTGTTTTGCTCACCTTAAACTTTTCAAGTAAAAAAAGGATGATTGCTTTGTTAAATTATTTCTCGACTCAGCAACTAATTGTTCCCGTGCTTTTCCGGTAAAACTGTTCTAATGATTATCACGATTTTCGTAATGCCATCTAATATTTGAGACTTTCTTCGCGGCAATAATTTCTTGACGAATTAAGCAAACACATTTTGCAAAATGCTCCATGAAAAAATATTTATTTGCCTACGCATAATGAAAAGTTGGGCACATCACACCCACATTTCTCCTCTTAGCCTCCATGGGTTTCAGAAAGAGAAAACGAACATAAAGTATGGTAATCTTCAGGTAAAGAGAAAAATAATATCGATGCGATATATTCAGGACCCCCAGCTGTCATTTTGGTTTAGTTTTCCTATATTTAGATCCTGTCCAGAGTAAGATGGCGGACCGGACAAAATTCACTCGCGAGTCGGTTGTAGCCAGCTGGCCGGAAAGCCGACCCCGGTTTTAAGGAGATGCTGCTTATACAAAATTAATGTCTTACGGACTTTAAACATGAATTCACCTAGTGGATTTGGGTTAATGAGTGTACTACAGTGATCAGGGGCAAGCGCGTAGTGATCATTAGTGCAAATTGGGTAAAATGGTTATTTAAAGAGGGCGGCTACACAAATACTTGTTTACATCTGACTTTAAAACAAACATATTGTAGTTAGGTGAAATGCAGACCAGTGGAACAGAGTTTCACAGGCAAGTAGATTTATGAAAGGAGTTTTTTTATTGAATTTCTATAATGATTAAGGCATATAGAGAGTGTGGGGGGAATTGTTGATAGAAGTTGTAGCCTGATTGTGTTTTGTAAAAATTTTCTAAGGGAGTACATAAATTAAAGCTAAGACAACAAATTTTCATGTAATGGACGAAAGAGAAGTGTCAGACTGTTTTATAAAAAAATTCGTTGTAGGGAGAAGAATAACGGATTAAGTTTCGAAGCCGATTTCTAACTTTTTTAAGAGAGGATAATATATATATATATATATATATATATATATATATATATATATATATATAGATAGATAGATATATACAGGCAGCAAAAAGAAAGTCCGCACTCGTAATTTTTTCAAGAACTGCAAATTTATGCTAAATTTAATGTAACTGTAAAACAAACTATACTTAATTTGATTGACCTTTTATTCTTCTATAATTTTACCTTTTCATATTTGAAGTTTAATTACTTTTTCATATTTGACTTTTAAAATTACAAGTGCGGACTTTCTTTTTGCCGGCACTGTATATATATATATATATATATATATATATATATATATATATTTCTGTAAAAGTCTGAGGACGCTAAAGACGGCCAAAAAAATGGCCGTGTAGCTGAAACAATAATGTAACTTAACAGAAAGATACGGTAATAAAAAATAAAACGCATATTTGCTCTACAACAGTATTGAGCACTTTCTTCAGTTTTTATTAATTACCATCTCCACTATATATATATATATATATATATATATATATATATATATATATATATATATATATAAATTAAAAATAAACTAAGATGAATGAATAAAATGCATTCACTTTTTATCCATTCTTGATCTCATAAAAGTATTTTAACCGGCTAAAGACCCCTAAAAAACGTCCATAAAATCCAATCATTTGAAACTATTAGTGACGCTCGTCAACTTTTAGTTTTGGAGGAGATAGAGTTTGAAAATATGGAGACGAACAGACAGACAGACGTATAGCTAATTACATACTAGATATACCACCCTTGTCTTTTTAACGCATTAAGATGAATCACATTTAATACAAATTTTAATTATACGGGTATGTTTGAAAGGGAGTTGTTCGTAAACCGTTTTCTGTATTAAATTAGTTTCGTTTCAAATTTAAGGATTGATATGTACATCCTAAGTGAATATACGTACATATAATGCTACACACGCACATACACACAAAAAACATATGTGTTGTTTACTAAGATGATAGTTTGTGTTATTTTGAATATATAAACCATAATACTTCTCAAGTTAAAATCTTATTATATATATATATATATATATATATATATATATATATATATATATATGCAGGTGGTCCAAAAAGTTACAAAAGGATTTTTTTTATTTATGGTGATACATTAGGAAACTGAAAAAAAAAATGCAAAATTCAAACAATCTTTCTTTAAGAAAAATAATGTCTTTTAAATGTTGCCCATTTTCAGTTTCGCATATTTATGCTCTTTCCAAAACATTATTTATAACAGTTTTCAGAAGCTCTGGATTGCGATTTAAATCTCTTATTTTGTTCTGCGAGCTGGCAGACCTCGAAACATCAAACTCCAATCCCTGCAAGAATTGAAGGAATACATCAGGAACGAAATGAAGGAGTTAAATCGCAATCCAGGGGTTTTGCAATCTGGCATGAATAATGCTTTAAAAAAGGCACAAATATGCGAAGCTGACAATGAACATGTAAAAGACATTAAAATACATAAACAAAGATTATTTGAATACTGCATTTTTTAATAAAAAATTACCAATGTTTTAGCCAGATTGTGATAAAATTACAGAAAGTTATGATAAGAAATAAAGAATCTATTAAGGTTCAAATCCCTTACTCGCTCTGAATATAGTCAAATACCCTTGGCTTTATATATATATATATATATATATATATATATATATATATATATATATATATATATATATATATATATATATAAAGGCAGGGAGACCCGTCGTTGTCTAGGATGAATGTTTCACACGCGCATATTTTTATTGTCATCTAAATCGGTGAAATCCCCCATTTTTTTCTTCAATCAAATCGATTAATTGCTTACTCTAGTTGTGCACCGGGAGGAAGCTTCACATGCCTCCCTTGAGTGAGTTAGTCTACATGCAGTGTAGTTTGCATTGCACTGTAGAGACCCTACTGTTGATTTTATGAAGTTTTTTTGTTTATATATATATATATATATATATATATATATATATATATATATAAGTAAATTTTTGGTACAGCAAAATGGAAGGAGAAATTTCAGAGGAAACATAATTTAATTTAAATACAAAAAAAAACAAGAAATGGGCAGGTGAAATTAAAATTTTCCCTAAGGCCTTATCGTCTGACCCTCTAAGAGGAAACGTCAGAATGATAAATTAAAAACTAAGAAAACGAATGAGGGAAGAGGGGAATTTTGGTTTCAGTTGGAAGAACAGTGGAGAAAAAAAAAAAAAATTCTCACTGTTCAGGTGGTTTTAAATCAATGAATATCTCCAACTGATGTCTCAGAATCTTTTGTCTACACAGGCTAGGTCGAGAGTTGTTAATAACTAACGCCTCAATGATATTGAGATGATAGTTCGACCTAGCACTGTATAAAACAGAAAACCACCCATCGGAATATTGATCGGCACACCTATTTATACTCAACAGGTGATCGCCAATGCAGACTCATGAGCCTGGGAGTGCCCGGATGCTCTCGAAACCTGGTGTAGTCGAATATCCCGAGGGATATGTTGGGATATTCTCATTTCTAATCTTTGGGATGTTTTGCCAACGTAGTCAGCTCCACACTGACAAACGAATTTATAAACAACAGAGTTCTTTTGAATGGTTGGCAAAACATCTTTACGAAAAGAAGAGAAAAAGGTTCGAGTTGTGTAAACTACTCTAAGCATAGTAGCTGGAAAACAACGTTGAGTAGCAGAAGAAATCCTTTTAACAATATGAAGGCCATCAGGACCCAACCATGGTAATTTTAGATAAATGGGACAACGTGATGGACCAATATGTTTACCGCTATTAAATGTAGTAATTTTACGTTCAATAGTAGATTTTATTATATTAATGGGATATCCATTATTAAGAAAAATATTTGTGATTTCACCAAGTTCCGTATCAAGACGGTTTGGTGAACAAATCATAAGTGCACGATGCGTAAGAGCGCTAATGAGGTTTATTTTTCTAGACTGAGGGGCAAAAGAAAACCAATTAAGATAGAGCCCTGTAAATGTAGGTTTTCTATAAACAGAGGTCTCAAACGTAGTACCAACTTTAGAAACACGAACGTCGAGGAATGGGAGAGAGCTACAGTCTTCAACCTCCATAGTAAATTGTAAATCTTTACAATTTACTATGGAGGTTGAAGACTGTAGCTCTCTCCCATCCCTCGACGTTCGTGTTTCTAAAGTTGGTACTACGTTTGAGACCTCTGTTTATAGAAAACCTACATTTACAGGGCTCTATCTTAATTGGTTTTCTTTTGCCCCTCAGTCTAGAAAAATAAACCTCATTAGCGCTCTTACGCATCGTGCACTTATGATTTGTTCACCAAACCGTCTTGATACGGAACTTGGTGAAATCACAAATATTTTTCTTAATAATGGATATCCCATTAATATAATAAAATCTACTATTGAACGTAAAATTACTACATTTAATAGCGGTAAACATATTGGTCCATCACGTTGTCCCATTTATCTAAAATTACCATGGTTGGGTCCTGATGGCCTTCATATTGTTAAAAGGATTTCTTCTGCTACTCAACGTTGTTTTCCAGCTACTATGCTTAGAGTAGTTTACACAACTCGAACCTTTTTCTCTTCTTTTCGTAAAGATGTTTTTCCAACCATTCAAAAGAACTCTGTTGTTTATAAATTCGTTTGTCAGTGTGGAGCTGACTACGTTGGCAAAACATCCCAAAGATTAGAAATGAGAATATCCCAACATATCCCTCGGGATATTCGACTACACCAGGTTTCGAGAGCATCCGGGCACTCCCAGACTCATGAGTCTGCATTGGCGATCACCTGTTGAGTATAAATAGGTGTGCCGATCAATATTCCGATGGGTGGTTTTCTGTTTTATACAGTGCTAGGTCGAACTATCATCTCAATATCATTGAGGCGTTAGTTATTAACAACTCTCGACCTAGCCTGTGTAGACAAAAGATTCTGAGACATCAGTTGGAGGTATTCATTGATTTAAAACCACCTGAACAGTGAGAATTTTTTTTTTTCTCCACTGTTCTTCCAACTGAAACCAAAATTCCCCTCTTCCCTCATTCGTTTTCTTAGTTTTTAATTTATCATTCTGACGTTTCCTCTTAGAGGGTCAGACGATAAGGCCTTAGGGAAAATTTTAATTTCACCTGCCCATTTCTTGTTTTTTTTTGGTATATATATATATATATATATATATATATATATATATATATATATATATATATATATATATAATAGCTTTAATTAAAGTTTAAAATGCAAAAGTTAAGTATCATGATTAAATAATGCTCTAAACAGAAACATTAATTTCAGACGCGCACCTGTATATCAAAGAACCTACTGTTGATTTCATATGCTGGGCGTTTCTGCTTATGTGCTAATAAAACTTATCTAATGCACTTGCGGTGTAAGATTGTTTAATGGTATTAACTTTGGTCAAAATTATCTGTTCCTCATTTCATCGGATTACGTCGATTATCGATACTTATGGAAAACATTCTTGTACAAAACCTAACTAAGATCACTGGCAGGCAAATAAAATACCTACATGTAAAATTTCATAAAACTCGGTCCAGTCGTTTTATAAGGAACGAACTCACATATACAAAGTTCTTTTTATATAATTACTAGCAGGGAGACCCGAGGTTGCCCGGGATTGAATGATGATCAACGAATATTTCACACTCCTATATTTTTATTGTCATTAAAGTCCGTAAAATCACTCGGGAGGACGCTTCAGATGCCCCCATGCAGTAACTTAGTAAAATATATGTTATTCTACATTGTATTCTAGAGAATCTTCTATTTTTTAAATAAAATTACTTCATATGAATTTCTTTCCAGCTAATGAAAAAATTAAAAACATTAAGGAATTTACGTCAGAGGTTTGGACCTACAGATCACGTAATGCAATAAATAAATAGGAATAACAAAAAAACCCAAAATATGAAAATATTTAAATCTCTACAATTTTTTGCAGTTAATAGAAAATATTACGTGCGAAGTTAGAACCTACATACAACATCATGCAAAGAAAAAAAAACACCAAAAAAAAATAACACGCTATTAATTTACCCACCGTAGAATTATCACGGACCGTTGTTTTATCATTGTTCCTAATCGACGCCAAGTTAAAATGTCTTTACCGATGATAAATAGATTAAATTAACAATTCAGATTATCGATTACCGGTAATTATCGGGGGTATTCTGAAAGAAAAATTAACTAAGATCACTCCCAGACTTATAAGATAAAGTTCTGTAAATTTTAAAGAAAATCTGTTTAACCGTTTCGGAGTCTTTAAGGAACGAGCTCACAAACAGAGAAGTTGCATATATATATATATATATATATATATATATATATATATATATATATATTAGCAGAAGTACCCGTCGTTGACTGGTTTCGAAAACAGCCTACAGGGAACGGACTATGATTGATGAAAGTATTATAGGGTATGAAAAGGAGGGGGGTTGTAAAGAGATAGGTTTCGATACTCAAAAATTTTACCCTAAGCAAAATATGATGAAAGTAAAGATAATTTTCGGGGAAATATATATTTTTGTATCAAATTTATTTCCATTCGTAGCCAAGAGTGACCAACAAAATGATGTTTGCTTACAAAGAGAAAAATTTATATATATAATAATATAAATATACAAGAAATAAATGTTACCATAGTCAATAAAAGTTACTTTTATGGTAGAAGAGTTCATTGGTTTGTATTTTTAAGTAGCTTGTAAAATTTTTTTTTTTTAATTCACGAACCGGTTTAAAAAATCGAAATGGCAGCAACTTTGAAATGGAGAGCCCCGTTTTCAATTTGAAGGAGGGGCACCTGAGCAGTCTGTGTTAACAATTTAAGAGAGTTTCATCAACGTAAGGAATATTTATAAACCTATTTTAATGTTTTCCGTTATGTTGTTCTTGAGGAATATTCGATTATGGCATGTGTAGTTTTTATAAAAATTTATTTAAGTAGTTATCGCCTTAAATTTCGTTTTAATTTCAGTTCGCTGAAATTATTTCAAGTAAAGAACATTAAAAACTATTTAAAAACAAAAAAAAAACAGGAACTGAACATTTATTGACTATGGCAAGATTTATTTCTTGTATATTTATTTTCGGGTAGTCGTTTGTTGGCTTTTCTGCTAAACACTCTTACTAAATAATATCGACGAAATATCGAAAAACAAAGAAACAGAAACAGTTTTGAAAAAAAATGAAGCTTTACTTACCTTAGTAAAATAATCCGAAACAGCAAAAAGTAAACACGTAATTACATTAGGTTTTAAAGCAAAGAATCGATATAAATATGAATAAGAAGAAAATGGCGCCCCTTTTCAAGCAGAACAGTTTCGTTTCAGTTTTACAGTGTTGAAGGGATTAGTATTGTGCCGTCAGATTCAGGGTAATACTATTGTAATGTAAAGGACACAAAGAAAGGGTTGTAATCAACTGAATTCCGTCTAGTGCACTGAAAAAAAAGCTTAAACAGATATATAAATAAAAATAAAAAGGTTATGTAAATGTTTTTAAAAAGACACGCAATCACGAGAGCAGGATTTTTCCCTTCTTTTGACACGGTAACAATAGCGTTCTTATTTTTCCTTATTTATTTATCTATTTTTGAAAGAGTGCCACCTGCAACCGGAGAAGAAAAAAAACAGAGTTATGCAAAATTTGTGTCGAGAATTGTCTAAAGTTCCGACTTTTTTTTTGGGGGGGATGGTTCACAGAAAGTGAATTTATGAGGTAAATTCATTCGACACAATATGATTCAACTAAAAAAATAAATAACAAATAATAAAGCTAACGTGAATTAAGATTAAAGTTAAGGTGTTATTGTGGACACTCACCTCTTTTAAAAAAACTTGTTAAACTCTGTGACATATTTACATACTATGGAGGTCAGGTGTGGACGAACACCCAATAATCTTATTATACTATATTTCTTCAAGCTGAAACATAATTATCAAAGCATACTTACGCAAATAAATATGAAAAATCTTTGTTAAAGCTTGTGCCATATCGCCATGGAGTACAGGTGCGAACGCAGACCCCACAATTTTATTATACCATCCCTATTTAAGTTGAAACATACTTATCAAAGTATTCTTATGTACATCTATATAAAAAACCCTTGTAAACGTTTTTATTTTCATTTTTTATTTCCATACTTTGGGACCAGGCGCGAACGCAGACCCACAATTTTTATGAACCACCATTCTGTCAAATCAAACATACCCATTCCTGTGTCTCGATACATCTTCTATCATATAATGTAATCAATTTTTTAAAATAGTCAACCATATAGGAGCCAGACACACACACATTCGTGACCAGGCACACACACACACACACACACACACACACACACACACACACACACACACACACACACACACACACCAGACATACGTTCAGCTTTATATTATAGATATATATGATTACTTGATTTAATCACATAAATTAATATACGGAGATAATTTATTTTTCGATATTTACTTCGAGAGTTCTCAGTACATAGGTAGAGCTTGGTAGTAAGTTATGGAAATATATATGGCAAAATATTCCGCGTTCCATTCTCGTGAGAATTAGCTAGGCTTATACATATATATATATATATATATATATATATATATATATATATATATATATATATATATATATATATAAGGTGCGTTCTAAAATAAAAGCCTACTACTTTTTTATCTGCCTTACTGGATCAGAAAGATTCCAAATTACATTTTTATGATGCAGTAACTGACGCTTACATGGCCTCAAAATTTCATCACTCTGTTGCAGGTATTTATGATGTGCGACTCTAAGAAACTAACCAATGAACGTGCATCAGAGGCAGAGACGTGTGATTGAATTATTCCATGCAGTAAAAAATCGAACCGATTAACAAGGACATCAACTGTCGAACGTTTACGGAGTCAATGCAGTTTATGTCAGCACATTTAAGGGATAGGCTTATCGATTTCAGAATGGGGTCGGAGTGTCAAAGTGTAATCCGGACACCCATGCACAATCAAAAACCCATCGCTAGCAAAGCTGAATTAATGAAGGTGACTTTGTAGAAAAATAAATTGTGCAGCCTAATTGTCACTCTCGTAAATAGTACCGTTTCAGTTCTTAAAATTTCTAATCAAAATAAGGGTCCCTTACCTTGGAAACATCTCTTGTAATATATACTCCTATAATTTCTTCTTTTTTTGTGTGTATTGATATTCATATTAATAACTGTTTTTTTTTCTTTTTATTTAAAAAGAAAATACAACTTTGTTATATAGGGTTTGTGGGATTGCATTCACCTGCAAAAGATCTAGCTAATTTGCATATTCTTTGAAACATTCATTTTAATTAATTCCCTGTTAGTTTTTGTCGGTTTTATCATGAAATCATCATCTTTAGTTTACTATTACGTGTAATCATATTCATGCAGACATTCTGCATGGTTTATACTTGCGTAATATTTGCGTTTAAAAGTTAAACGTCTTTCTATATATTTATGTATGCGTATATATATATTTGCTTTAAAAAATTTGCCCACCAAAATCCTCCGTCAGTTTTTGGTCTACAGACATGAAACTTAATATTTGTATTTTAGCCGGGGAAAATCTGTGCAAAAGTGTGTAAATTAAAAAAAAATGGAATTTGTCAGGTGAGGGTCGAACGACAGCATTACGACTATGCATGCATGACGTAATAGCTATTAGTTCATGTTTTCATTTTTAATTTTGCATCAAATATATTTTCGTAGCTCAGGCATGAGCGCAAAAGGAAAAAAAGTAAATCGTAATCTAACTGTTTTGGTTTCGATTTACGTTAGTGTCGCACGAGTCATTTTTTTTTTTTAATTTTTAAATATCATTACTATATATGGGGCCCAATATGATATAATAATAAATACGAAATCAGCATTGACCACTTTATGACATTGAAGCGTATTTTACGACCGGGCAATGACAAGCGGCTTGCTAATGTCTCGTGTCGCGGGGTTCGAATCGTTCGACTGGTAGTAATCGTGACACCCTGCACTGAAGACTCCCGAAAGGATGAAACACTAGTGTCTGTAGGTATTTAATTATTATAGTAAAAAAATAATTATATATATATATATATATATATGTATGTATAAATCAATCGTGAAACAAATGAATTGGATACCATTAGAAGAAGAGATTAATCAAGGATTATCGATTCTTATATATATAAATATATATATATATATATATATATATATATATATATATATATATATATATATATATTTAGTATCTTGTCGTCATTCTGTGCGATTAGGCTTAGCAAACTGACTCATCGCACCACGTCGGCTTGAAGGTAGGACTTAAATCTAGGCCACGCCTCCCAATGGCCGATGGGCTGGCAACACCAACAAACTGCAAGCAAATAGAATTGACCGAAATAAACATCGCCTGTGTGTGATTCGATGCAACAGGTCCAGTATTTTCTTGTACGGTTCTGATGTTTTTGTCGGTTTACATGCGTCTAAGTAGTGTCCATATTTGGCCATTTTATGTCCGCGGGTCGATTGGTGGATGTGCGTTGGGGTGGGGGGCGTAGTATTAGCGTTTGAAGAGCCGGATGTGGACGCTTTCGTCTTGCACTTGTAAATTTGACTGATCAAAAGAACTTTAAACCGGAAGTTCGTGGACGGCCATTTTATGTTAATTCTTGTGATTAACGTGGCGGAAGTAGTTGCTTATGATTTGAAGAGGCCAGGACAAAGGCGCTGATTGGGGACACGCTAACAAATCGGGATCGATTCCGGTAGTGGGTATTTGATGGTCGATTTGGCGAATTGGCAAATGATCAGTGATTTGGGGATCGGCAGCGGCGGCACCTTTAAGTGATTAAATCCTTTACGTTGTCCAAACAATTCCGCCCTACACACTTTTCTTTATTACGTGCGTGAAAGGTTTATCAATGGCCTAATACATAACATCTAAAACTACGGAATAATCTACGCCTTTGTGGAAACAAATGGAATCTGGTTTTATTCGTGAGGTGGGGCACCCTGACCTGGAAAGCATGTCTGAACAGCCCCTTCGGCAGTCCACGGTAAGGGCGCCTCAAAGAGAGAAGACAGATTCCCAGAGGATTTAGGTGCTAAGACTGCATAGAACCAGCATTGCACTGCAATCAACAGGGTTCAGAATAATGCGATTAATACAGCTGTTATAAGTGATACTTTTTGTTTGTGGTGACTTTTTCTATGTCTTGCGAACTGCATATTTTTTCTTTACGTGTATTTCTCTGTAGCTAGTTTGCTTTCATGTCCAACGAAAAACCCTCGGAGGTATTTGTACCAGAACATTTTTACTCTATTATATGAAAATCATTTCAAATGTAAAGCCTCCTATTTTTTAAAACGCAAGGCAGTTGGAGGAATTAAAAAATGAATGTAGTACCATTAAAATGTGCGAGACTTTGTGCTATAATATTTATATTTCTACATGGTTAACACCGTTCCCAATGCAATTTGGCCAATAATAAAAGTGGCCGTACATGGCCGTCCGGAGCGTGCTTTATCATACAAGGGTCGTTCCAAAAACAAGATCTCATATTTCTTTTTAAATCAAAAAGTTGAAGAGTACAAAGACGAATTAAAGAGCGGCCTTTAGTGCTTCAGATTGTATTTTCCTACATAGTCATCAACATTCTCGGTGAACCCTTGCCAACAATCCAATGATACATCTCTGATTCTTACGTGCGTCCATAAAAGGAA
Organism: Euprymna scolopes; assembly: GCF_053919585.1. Taxonomy (NCBI): domain Eukaryota; kingdom Metazoa; phylum Mollusca; class Cephalopoda; order Sepiida; family Sepiolidae; genus Euprymna; species Euprymna scolopes. The sequence continues at coordinate 59,868,306 of NC_136515.1, forward strand.
TTGTTTGCTTTTTTCCAGTAAGAAGAAAAAATAAACGAAAAAATTATTCTACACGTTTAAAGTTGGGGAAAAATATTCTGTCCTAAGTCAGTGAAGGATAAAATTCCTTTGAATGGTATTGAATTTGTTCCGACCCAGAGTGGAACTGAATTGTCTCTCTTTAATTGAAATTGACCTGGTGTCAAACTTTGCCCTTGTGGGTAGACGATTTGATTTTTTTTATTTTGTATACATAACTTGTATTAGAAATTTAATGCAGGCATCAGTTTTAGTGCGTCACGCCGTCAATATCCGCGACAAAACGATAATAAAAATTTCAGGTCGTGAATGCATAAGTTCAGCCATCGTAACAATGCATTTTACAATTCATTCTGATCCATACAGGCGGATTAAAATAGGAGGGATTTATTTGAAATGCTTTTCGTACTTTCATATTTATTTATCCCTTTTTTTTAAATCGCCATTATTTTTATGTTAAAGGTTATTCTTAATCTAAATATTTATTCACTTGTACATACATCCGGTATTACAAAAAAACCCCAAAAATCATCACTGCAAAGATTAATTCATACTAAACGAATTACCTCATTTTATAGTCACTCTTTATCAGATAAAAATCATTAAAACCATTTTCCCTCCAAAAGCTAAAAACAAATAATAGCTGCCTGTTTATGGTTTCAAATTGGCTGTTTTATTTTATAATTAAAAGAGTCATGTTGAGAGGAGATTGTGAGTTTGTTTTTATTATAGATTCTTTTTATAATTGTTGTGGTGACACCCACTCATTTACATATGTGGATAATATTACACATAAATAGCAAGACTCGGTTAGTCTGAGTGTGTGTTAACCGGAAGCCACCGGAAGCCACCGAATGCCGAGCCGAGAGCAGATATGTTCTACAGCCAAGACTCTCTTACTTGACAACCTTATGTAAATATACTGTAAATATAGCTTTCCTAATACACTTCTTATTGATCTACCTTTTTTGTTGAGTCTTCATTTGTATTGCTTTATACGTTATTTAGTTCAACCTGCAAACATAACAGTTGGCGACGAAGATGAACGTCAAACATAACAATAATTTATATTAAACATTCTTCAGACAATCAAAACAAAACAAGGATGGAGTTATGTTACCATATTTGGGCAGGATTAGCTAGAAGCACATCCTGACTTGAAAGTGTTCAAGATAATGTTCGGAGCCTAGTAGAGGATACATTTTTCTCTTCCCTGCAATTTCTTTCTCACAGAAGAGACGTTGCGAGCATGTCGTTATTTTCATGGCAACTGCTCGCCTGTCGCCTAAGCTCAAATCTATGATCCCCCCTCTTGTCAAACTGACATGAAAAAAAATAGCCGAAACCATTGTCAATAATTTCACCAACTCTCTATCTGTGATTACACCTCAACGTAAATTCCTTGAACAAAGGATTTTTAGAACTGTACGTCTGTTGAACTCATTCCGTTCCCTGCTTTCCAATAGGCTAAAATATGGTCCTTCTCAAGCCGATCGTAAACAAATTCATGATGAACCATCCCCTTAAGTAATCTAATTCACCAACCTTCCACTACGATCGATTAGTACAATATTTTCTCACTTACTAAAGTACATTCATTAACCCTTATGCTTGATTGGCCCTCGAGCATTAATAAGCGGTGACTTAAAAAAAATAGGGAACATACAGGAGAAACCAAGTGTGGGTTGCCAACATCTTAAGTGAATGTTATTTTGTGGAACAAACTTTGAGGTGAACTTGAAACATCCAAATCTACAAACCATTGTTATTGACCACATAATCACGATAATCTACCAATAATTACATTATTAAAAACTATGAAATGGTACTTTATATACGTCCACATATCTACAAAAAAAGGCTCAGTCAGTCAAACACTTGTTTATCTGGTTATTCACACTGCATTAGGAAATATCTCCATTATTTAAATGCTTTTCTAGTTTTTCTCTCTTTTTTCTGTCTGTTAATTTCCGACCACTTGACTTAAGGAGTGAACAGTCCTGCCGTCACGTACCACGATTTCATTCTGGCATCTCATTCTTTAACGTTTCACTAAAAGCTCATTGCTTTCCGATTCTTTGTGCGTGCAAGTTCTATTAGATATGGATCCATCACGCCTTTCATAGGAATTCTGGAAAGCGGAAGACGTCAGAGCTTGCAAATTTTCTAAAGCCATTAAAAAAAACTTTTCTTCTTCTTCTATTTTAGCGTCCCTACGTTTTTATATTCTTTTATAGAGTTTATCTTAGTTTATCTTAGTTTATCTTTTTCATGTCGTTTTTTGTTAACATTTTTCGGTACATTTTCACAGTATGCTTTTCTTCTTAATAATGCGTCCATTTGCAGTTTTCCGTTGCATTCTTTTCTTCATTTCTCTTGTTTCTTGCTATGTTTTTTTTTAATTTCAGTCTCAATTTTTCTTTCTTTTTTGTTTTTGCTTTCGTCCGTTTTTGCCTTTTCTTTATTTCATTTTATATTTTTGTCTCGATTTTAACATTTCCAGTCTTTTTTTTTCTTTACTTTTTTGTTCTGTAATGTTTTTTTTTTTTTGAATGCTTGACTTTGGTTTTATTTTCTATTTTACGTTTCTGGATGTATCAGATGAGGATTCGTTATCCGTATTATTTAAATTCTACGATCCATTGGTCTCATATTGAGTGTTATTTTCAAAACGTTTCGCCCGATGTAACCATCTGACTATCTTTAAGTGTACTTGTCGAACTTGGGAATGTTTCTTTCGCACTCGGGAAATTCCATCATAATTCATAAGTTCGACAGAAAGATTCCAGAGTTAGACAAGATACATCTGAAAAATGCCAGAGGTTATTTCAACCAAAACGTTGTGAAAATGACACTCAAGGTGAGAACAGTAGTCCGATAAATCCAAACAGTACGAATTTTCTATTTTTTTTGTTGCATTTTTATTTACTTTCTTGTTTTTTCTTTATCTTTTTCTTCTGTTATTTAATTTATTTGTTCTCATTTTTATATTTTTATTAATTAAAAAAAAAGTTGCTTCCTACTTTCATTTTAATTCGTGAACAGTCATACTGTCATCTTACTTTAATTATATTCTGTTCTTTTAATAATTTTTGTCTGTACCGGTTTAAATGTTTTATTTCCTTACCGTCGGTATTTATTTGATTAACCACAACGGATATCTTTTTTCTTGTTTCTCTCTTACGTCATATTTCTTATTTCTTTTTTCTGATGGATCCGCATTCCCCCCCCCTCAAATCTGTATTATTATTCGTTTTTGTCCTTCTCATTTTTGACGACTTTCTTCACTTCGGAGTTTTCTCCTTTCTCTATGCATTTCTGTCACTCGGCTTTTCTGGTTTCTAAAATATTTGCAGCATTTCTTTTTCTTATTCATTTCTTTCAATGCTTTTCTCTTATTTGGTTTTTCTTAAATTTCTTTCTAAACATTCCCATACTAAGATTTCAAATCTGCTCAAATACGCATTTGTATTCAGAGAAAATGGTGCTTTTCACCTAAGAAAACTTATTACAGTTAATGACACTGGCTGTGAGTAGGTTATTATGGCATATGTTTATACAATATATGCATATATATAGTATCAAAACACGTATATATATATATATACATATATATGCATAAACACACTCATATATATAAATATGTTTATGTGGAAATATATTTATCCAATTATATTTCACCTTTAACTTGTGACGCTCCATAAGACAACAGAGCATATACAATGAAATGACAACAGTTAATTTTCCAAATCTTTAAATGTTGACCATCTTACCGTTTATTTCGTTAAGTATCTTAAAGTGCACATTGCTCACAGAACCTGTTTTGTAGCGTAGAATCATTCATGTAATTATTCTGTCAGTATTTGGCCAGACTCCATTGGCCACTTTGGTGTTGGCAAGCTCAATAAGAATGACCAGTGGCTACTGAAGCTTCCACAGAAACCTGTGCATGACCAACACCATTTTTTCCAACCAGTTACACCACAGAAGATCTTAGGAGAGATTCCCGACCCAAGCACTTGAACCAGTCGGATTTTGTCATCACCTGGAAATCCATACTGAACCAGGTGCTACGCACGCGCAGACCATCGACAAGGCTGTGGATGATTTTCTCACAGACTGTGCCCAGGCGCGTTGGGACTTCATCCGGGATGCTGTGTACAAGGCTGCCATTGAGACATTTGAGAAAGAACGATAAGGACGATGGTTGGTTCGAGGCTGGGATAGAGAGGATGGAACTTGCTACCATTGCAAAAGAAACAGCTCTCTTGGAATACAAGAGACACCTCTGCGATAAGACACAAGCCACATACAGAGAAGCCCGCAACAATGCAAAGAGGATATCTAGCAAGTACGCCAATGACTACTGGCTGAGATTATGCAAATACATTCTTAGGTGCAGAGAACAAGTGCAGACAGTTGCAACACTAAGACCATGTATGCTGGGATGAAGAAAACGACGTGAAGTAAGGATGCGTCCTGGCGCCTACACTATTTGGCGTCTTCTTTTTTTTTGCTCCTGCGCTAAAGATTTCACGAATCAGACGATGGCATCTCTCTCCACACTAGGAGCAACAGCAACCTATTCAACCTCGACCCCCTCAGAGCAAAGACAAGGATGCACCAAGTGATCATTAGAAAGATTCTCTTCGCAGATGATACAGCTCTCGTTGCTCATTCTGAGGAAAGTTTTCCACGACTCACCCCACGATTTGCGAACACATGCACAGTCTGAAGAAAACCAACACCATCGCTAAAATCACTATTGGCGACCACGCCCTGAATGTGGTAGACAAGTTCACATACCGCCGCTCCAATATCACCACACAACTTGTCTCTGGACGCAGAAATCAACATAATGATAGGAAAAGCAGCGACTATCATGGCCCGTCTAGCCAAGAGAATGTGGGATAACACCTTGCTGACACTAACCACTAAGATGAGAGTATACCAGGCCTGCATGCTGAGTACTCGTTTTATATTAGTGAGAACAGGACTGTGTAGTCTCACCAAGAACGAAGATTAAATATTTTCCAAATGTGCAACCTCAGCAGTCAAGTCACAAACAGTTGTCTTGTTCCAGGCTGGCATACCAAGGATATTTGCCATTTTAACTCAGAAGCGTTGTGTTGGCTCATTCATGTGTGCAGGATGGCAGTTAATCGTGTTCCAAACGACATCCTCTACGGCGAACTGACCTCTGGAACCCAGACAATCGGACGACTAACTCTGTGCTACAAAGACATCTGCAAGAGAGAACTGAAGATTTGTGGCATAACTCACAAGATCTCGAGGCCGATCCATTCGAGTGCACAGCCTGGCGAGCAAAGGTCAAGGACAGCATCAAATTAACAGAAAAGAAGAGAGAAAGTCAATGTAAAGAAAAGAGAATCTACAGGCGAGAGAGAATACTGTCCATCCTTGCCTCCCCCAGCATCCCTACCGTTAATTAAAACTGCAGATATGCCAACGTAGCTGCAATAAAAAAAATCGACTATTTAGCCAAAAAAAAAAAAAAAACGCTGTAGTAAGGGAAACTATTTGTAGAATTCCATTGTCCGACAAAAAAGGAATGCTGACATCAATTTGGAATTATTTCCATTTTTATTTTCTGATGAATTAAGAGAGTATAAATTCTAAAATGCACATAATAATTACTAATTATATAAATGATTCGGTGCTACGGAACAGGTGCTGTCATGGATGGAATATTTCAACACACTCCAAAAAATAAACAGAAAGATGGCGAACATCTGGAAAATTGGAATGTAAGTGTTTGTCATTTATATATACAGTGATGATCATATTTATTGGCACGGTAAAATAAAAGTTAAATTTTGTCTAATAAATTCTAAAAAAGGGATTAAATTAAAGAAAATAACAAAGTATGTTATGTATTTTTAACTGGCCTTTCCGATGCAGCAATCGGATTTTAGAAAAAATAAATAACAAAGGAACAACAAACATAATTGCAAAAAACCCTTGTTCAAAATTATTGGCACGGCTTTGTTTTTCTTTTAGTATCAGTATAATATCAATCAATTTCCGGTTTACGTGCTTTCTGAACTTTTTTATAGCCATATTATGCTTGTTTAACGCTAATTCAGTGAATAATTTTTTTCAGATAATTTTTAGATAGCGATTTATTTAAACTATTATAAGTGACTAAATTATAATTTTCAATCGCCATGGTTAAAACTAAGGAACACAGCGAAGACGTCAGGAAGCTTGTTGTAGCATGCCATACCAATGGGGAGGGCTATGATAAGATTTCAAAGAAGCTAAACCTTCCCAAATCCACTGTTAGAGCCATAATAAACAAGTTCAAATCGCAAGGCAACGTTATGAGTTTAGAGGGTAGAGGGAGAAAAAGGATTCTTTCCCCAAGAGATGAACGGAAAATTGTTCGACAAGTAAAACAAAACCCAAGGATCTCTGTTGGGGAGATTGTTGATGAACAGAGCACCTCTGGAGTGAATGTATCTCGACATACAGTTGGTAGAGTTTTGAAGAGAGCTGGTTTAAAAGCATGTCGTCCGAGAAAGACTCCCTTATTGAAGCCTATGCACCTGAAAGCAAGGCTAGCCTTTGCAAAACGTCATATTGATAAAGATGTTGCATTCTGGAAACGTGTTCTATGGACTGACGAAACGAAAATAGAGTTATTTGGCCATAATAAAGTGTCTTATATTTACAGAAAATCTGGCGAAGCTTTCCTGCCTAAGAACACCATGCCCACAGTGAAGCACGGTGGAGGCAGTTTGATGTTTTGGGGATCCTCTGCTGCCTCTGGACCAGGGCGACTTGTTAAGGTCACAGGCAGCATAAAAAAGGAAGATTATGTTAAAATATTGGATGAAAACCTGAAAGACTCTGCTAAAGAGCTCTCACTTGGTCGTCGTTGGTGGTTCATGCAAGATAATGACCCAAAGCATTCGGCTAAACTGACTAAGAAATGGCTTGAGGACAATCATATTAATGTTTTGGAGTGGCCATCACAAAGCCCAGACCTTAATCCAATTGAAAATTTATGGAGAACTTTAAAATGTAGGGTAATGCAAAGGAAGCCTAAGAATCTTATTCAATTGGAGGATTATTGTCAGGAAGAGTGGGCTAAAATTACTACTGAAGAGTGCAACAACTTGGTTGTAAACTATGAAAAGCGACTGAGGAAGGTAATCAAGGCCAAAGGCTATACAATTGATTATTAAATAAATCGTGCCAATAATTTTGAACAAGGGTTTTTTGCAATTATGTTTGTTGTTCCTTTGTTATTTATTTTTTCTAAAATCCGATTGCTGCATCGGAAAGGCCAGTTAAAAATACATAATATACTTTGTTATGTTCTTTAATTTAATCCCTTTTTTAGAATTTATTAGACAAAATTTAACTTTTATTTTACCGTGCCAATAAATATGATCATCACTGTATATATATATATATATATATATATATATATATATATATATATATATTGGACAGCACTTAGTAGATGTAAAAGACTATGCTTCTACATTCTCTTCAGACTGTTTTTCTGTTTTACACAGAGGACGCATTAAGTTCCACCTGTTTGTCTTCGAGGCGCTTGCAATTAATTTCAGTCCCCCCCCTATATGTGTAAGCAGAAAGACCTTCTCTGGAATTGGAACTATTTCGGGGACACATTTCATCTAAGGTTCTTGCCTTTTCTATTACAACAATACTACACAAAAAATCTATTTCTCTTTCGAAACATATATCCTTGAAAAAGTCCGTCTGCACGAAAAGCGCTTTGGGTTTTGTTTCTTTTTGCATTTTCATTTGATTATTTTTTTTCTTTTAATCGACTTTTTTATTTTATTACATTCCGAACTCTGTTCACTTTTTTTTGCTCTGGTTATATTACCCTTAGTAAGTTTTTAATTGACTGATGTATTATTATTTTATTTTTAAACATTCGATTATGGTTCATTTATTTTTCATTATTTTAAAATGTTGCTATTCGAATAAAAATATATATATATGTATATATATGTGTGTAAATATATATATATATATATATATATATATATATATATATATATATATATATATATGATAACCGTTCTATTTTACTATTTATGCTGAGGTAATATTGTTTTATATATATATTTATGTAATTGTGTATTTTCTAGGGTAAATCTGCTCATGCAACTGCTAAGTCTGCAACATGTTAAACTTAGTATCTTTAGAAGTTTTTACTGTATTTTATTTAATTTCATCGTTATATTTAAAAAATAGTCCAAATTGATTTAGAACACAAATATAAACATATCCATGGGTCTACATATGTGTGTCTGAGAATGTGTGTCTCTGTGTGTTTGTTTATGTGAATATATGTGTGTTTTTCGAAAAATGAGAGAGATTTTTGGCAGATACTTTTCTTTAAACAGACTGACAAAAATGTAAATTCGTCAGAGATCATCATTCCCCCCAATTCTGACATGACGAAATAGCTGGTAGCGAACAAAGAACACATATATGAAAACACTTCTTTGGTTTCTGCCTTGAAAGGGTCTTTGTAACGAACCGTTCCAGCTCCCTCCCCCCAAATGATTGAGGAATCTTCCAGTGGTACCAGCAGAGGACAGGCATGTCGTTAAGCTTTCATTGTACTATCTATATTCTGACACACACGAATCACATTCAGAGACTAGAAGAGCCACAACCTGATAAAAAAGAGTTAACTAAAACTGATAAAAATAAATAGTTACACAAATAGACAAGAATTAAGGGCCGTCGTTCATATTATAAATCAGATTTGGATATTAAAAATGAATATCCTTTGATTACGAACTCATATAAAGAAATACGCTTAAATATATATTATAAAAATTGTAGATTTCGTTTTATTATTACAGAGCTAATTCTTTTACTGTGCCTAATATATAGTACTGATTTTAAAAATTAAACAAATGACCTGGATGCCTCAGCTAGAATCCAAACCAAAATATTGTAGTTATCAACAGATAGGTAAGAATATTTAAAATCAAAATATTTTAAACCACGAATGAAATACTCTCTCTCTCGTTCTCTTCCTCTCTCTCTCTTTCTCTCTCGCTCTTAGTGAATAATTATATTTTAAAAATGACATAGATGCCGCTCCCCATTTAGGGGACACCAAATTGGTCAAAGAGAAAATTATTCTCAACTCGCATTTAGGTAAAAATGCGCTTCCGTAAAAATAATTGAATTCATTCAAAAAAGTATCGCTAACAAAAACAAATAAAAACATCTACATAAAAAGCGGTACATTTCGTAGTCGTGCGAGGGTAGCCACGTGGTGGAGGTTTATGCTTCTTATCATGAGGGCCTGATTTCGAATCTCGTTAGATGCAGCCATTCTGATGAGTCGTAGACGACAAAACACGTGTCAATGGATAATTAAATTCTAAAAATAACACCGGGCTGCATCAAAAATGCAACATCCATGACAATATCCTTTTCTAGACCAATTTTTCGTGCTGATCACGATGGTAGTAGTCATTTTGCTCGTAAGGTTCTAGTTTATGTGTTACAGCGTCATATACTGCGTCGTATATTAATATACCTTTTTTGTTGCAGATCAATTAAAGAATGGCACGGACTTGCAAAAACCACCCCAACTCATTTTGCTACATCTGCGGAAATTACACACTTTCAAGACAGAAGCGCAAAATCACTTCTACAGTGAAACAACTCTATCGTGCCTACTTTGGCATCGAACTTGGACATCAGGATAAACCATGGGCGCCACACATTGCTTGTGTGAAGTGTTTCGCTGGTTTATGCCACTGGAATAAAGGAAACCGAAAATCAATGCAATTTGGAATACCAGTGGTTTGGCGGGAACCTACGAATCACCATGATGACTGCTATTTTTGTATGGTGAAACCACTGGGAAGGAATGGTATAAGTTTGAAATACATTAAATACCCAAACATTCCGTCAGTTACGCAACCAGTACCACATAGTGATGTTGTTCCTGTGCCAAGACCTCCTGAGATTCTAGAACGTACCAGTGCAAGTGACTCTACATGTGATGACAGTGAAAATCAGGATGTTTATGAAGATATCAGTGAGACCTCTGAGAAAAGCCTTCAGTTATTTGAACAGAGTGAGCTAGATGACCTTGTACGAGATCTTGGTCTGTCAAAAGAATCTGCACAGTTGTTAGGTTCAAGGTTAAAAGAGAAAAATCTTTTGGCACGTAATACACACTTTGCACAGTATCGGCATCGAGAGCAGGAATTCGTGCAGTACTTTACCAAGTCCGATGACATGGTATATTGCCACGATGTTTCAGGTCTTGTAGGATACATGGGTAAAAAATACCATCGTGAAGAATGGAGGCTCTTTATAGATTCCTCCACCAGAAGTCTAAAAGCTGTGCTACTTTTTAATGGTAAAAACGTAGCATCATTGCCCATTGCTCATTCTGTTACCCTGAAAGAAACCTATGATACCATGTCACTTCTTCTTAACAACATACAACATCAAGATCACAACTGGCTTCTCTGTGGTGACCTAAAAGTTCTGACCATTTTGTTAGGAATGCAGGGGGGCTACACAAAATACCCATGCTTTTTGTGCTTGTGGGACAGCCGTGCAGATTCCGTACATTACCGACAAAGGGAATGGCCACAACGGACGGAATTTGTTCCTGGCCGCCATAACGTCAAAACACTACCACTTGTACCACCAGAGAAGGTGCTTCTGCCTCCCCTTCACATAAAGCTGGGGTTGATGAAAAATTTTGTGAAATCACTTGCGAAAGATGGAGAAGGGTTTAAATACCTTTCCAATAAATTCCCTCTTGTCAGTGATGCTAAAGTACATGCTGGCATATTTGTTGGACCACAGATTCGTGAACTTATGTCTGATACCGGATTTAATGAAGCACTGACACCTCGTGAAAGAAGAGCTTGGGAATGTTTTAAGTTAGTTGTGACAGGGTTTTTAGGAAACAGAAAATCTGATGACTACAAGGAACGGGTTGAGAATATGCTTCAAGCATACGAGACTGCTGGCACACGCATGAGCATCAAAATACATTTCCTGCACAGTCACCTTGACTACTTTCCTGCTAATTTTGGTGAATACAATGAGGAACAGGGAGAGAGGTTCCATCAGGATATATCCGATATGGAGCGCTGCTATCAAGGCAATTGGAGTGTGACCATGATGGCTGATTTCTGCTGGTCTCTTCAAAGAAGCTGGACAACATCTCCTGCAAGGCCAGCACACAAGAGAATGTCGCGAAAGCGTGCATTTCAAGGGTTAATAGCTGCTTTCAAATTGGATGCATTCTTTACAATGAATCTGATAAATATTGTGCCAACTGTTACAAAAAAATGAGAACCTCCTTTAAAAAATGGGTATGCTTTATGCGTTTACTATGCGAAACTGCAATGAAAAATGTTAATAACATTTCTGTGTCAAATTTTTTTTCCAAATGCAGCCCAGTGTAATATATATGCTGCTCCCTATTTAGGGAGTACCAAATTAGTCAAAGGGAAAATTATTCCCAATTCGCATTTACGTAAACATGCACTTTCGTATAAATAATTGAATTCATTTAACAAGTATCGCTAACAAAAACAAATACCCCCCATATATATATATATATATATATATATATATATATATATATATATAAATTCAATGACATTTTGGCTTAGAAAGAATATAGCTGGTTTGGCCTCCTGTAATTGGAAGGCTGGAACTTAGACCCCTGATGTTGGAGAAGAGGATATGGTGGTGGTGGTTGGGTGTCTACGTTGGCAGTTCTATTTCTGGGTATTATCTTGTATTCATTCCCGAGACTTTAGTATTTGTGGAATAGGTTGATATACTTTGTTAGAACAGGGCAGTGAGGAAAAGCAAGGGAGAACAAGAAGCGGATAATTATTTTGTTTCTGTAGACCATGATGAGGTAAAGCCGTAACAATTACCAACTAATATGGCATTGAGAAGCCCCACCAGAAGGTACTTCATGGTCCAGAATAAATTCACTAAATGGCAATACAGCAACCCCAGTATTTTTACAACCTGCTGATAGGGCGGCCTCCTTAGTGGTTAGTCCAAGGTTCGCTGACTTAAAAAAAATATTTTCACCCCAAACAAGGCACATTGCCACATTGATGTCGGGGGCTACTATCAGGGACATAAGCTACACGGGAATTTTAGTCAAAAACAGATCTAGAAGTGATGCGTGTTGATCTTGCTGGTCTGAGAAACTGGTTGGAAACGTAACCATCTGTGATAGGGAAGGATATATAGAGAAGCTATGTGCTGTGGTACCAGCTGCGTCTGCGGAAGTAAAGATTCCAAGCCAGCTGCTGCAGTGGACACTGGAATAATCAAATACAGGCACTTGTGAGCTAGGCTCGAGTGAGAGTGCCGTATCAACTCTGTCAGAGACTTTGTTTATTAAGGTGCAGTTCTAGGTCGAGTGGAGTGTTAGAGAAAATAAAAATAGCAAATGTTATGTTGCAGGTTAAGTCTAAAGCACATAAAGGATTGATCGTCCGATTCTAGTTTTGTTTCTCTAGTCAAGGGGAGGCTGTTTTGAATATAGACTCCAAGTCTGTGCATATGTCTGTCAGAGTTCTTACGGAAGAATGGGAGATAACCAGGCATGTTTAAGTAGTTAGAGGGGATGTAGGTTAGTCTCACTTAGTGCTAAGATATCCGAGGTGTTTATTACGAGAAATGCTTCAACATCATCTAAATAAGTCCTAAACCCACGGATGTTCGTAAATGCAAGCCTCAAGGGAGGAAGCAAGTTGGTTTTATTTAAGTTTAAGCTAAGTTTAAGCCTATTCTTTTTTATTGTACTGTCATTTTTTTAAAGAGTTTCGGTTTAGGTAAGAGGTGCTTAACAAGATGTGCAGAATACCAGACATGCAACACAAGTAGACAATCAGCTGACCTTTCATCAACTAGGATGGTGTCCTCAGGAAATCAACCATGGATGAATGCAGGGTCCTTTTCCATGCGCAAAATGCCACTACAAACATGCCGATATTATACAACTCTTGATAGACAGCTGCTCTAAGCGCTACCAAAGAGTTAGGGATCCTGTACTACCAGTCGGAACTTGTACTACCAGTCGGAAACAACAGCAAGGAACTGTCAATCCGGTACGCTCAATCAATCAGACGAAGGTCAACCCAATTTAATTGCACTAGCATATATAGCATTCAAGCACTCCCAAGTGCCTAGTTTAGAGGGATGGGATGTGTCGGTAAGCGGTAAAAACGGTGTTCTTTGACCTAGTCAGGAAACAAGATCGACCACTCAGTGTTTCTCTCGAATCCCTATGATGGTACCTCTGCGTCTGGTTAATATGCAAAGGAGTATGAGAGCCGGGCGATAGACAGAGTCTATCTACTCCTGAAGCAGTTTAGGTGTGCAAACCGGTAATTTGTTTGAGTTACCAGCTCTGGGAATGTTGGTATCCAAGACTGGAGAGGCCTCCCTCCCCTTAAATTTAGCTTCAGAATTTTCCTTCTCCTAGCCGGATGACCTGTGAAGTTCTACGGGGCTATTAGCACAGGTCCTAACCCAAGTATTTCTGTGACCCCGCGTGGTTATTTAATGTTATTGGGTTAGTTTGTAAGTCACACTCCTTAAAGTGATTAAAGGAATTGCTATTTCATTGTTACTGGAAGAGGGGGTGAGTAAAATTTCATGTAGTGGAGGCAACAATCTTTGCAACAGTTTGAGACTTTTTTCTTTAAATTTTATTTAAAATTTTTTTTTATTCATATGTTAGCTTAGAAATAGGAAAACGTGACTTGATATTTAGAATTAAACTAAAAATTAGGTGCTCAAACTCCGAATATTTAAGATGACAGAAGGGTTAAGATGTATATTCAATAAAGATACAAGTAACGTCACTTTTGTTTTGAAGTACAATACAGTACATATATGACTGGAAGTAAAATATGAGTTATGGCGTATTCCGTATGCATAATAAAGTAAATAAATATATAGCCAAATTTTCAGTAGATGCGAATGCATGAGAGTTGTAGGTATTAAGTATGTTTTCACTTCTAACGGAGGGAGATAACTTCACTTTTCGTTTAAAAATCAGAAAGTTGTATTTTGCATAAGAAAGAGTATCGGTTCACTTTTTGTATCAATCATTGCACAACTATCTAAGGATTGGTTGGTTGGCTGTTTTTGTTTTACGGCATATCAACCCTTTTCAGGTTATTTAATGCCGAATCCAAAGATTTTGAAGAAACAATTTTTAATAGAATATATTTGTTGTTTTCAAGTCGGTTTCTACTTAACCCATAGTTGGAACCCTGACAGGTACTACCACTCCGGGTCAGAGTGGACCTGGGATGGGAGCAATGGTAATTAAAGGGTGGCTCCACACTCCCCAAAGCCCACAAGTTGGGGCTTCACCACTGGATATAGTTTAAGGTAATATCCAGGACCCCCGTTGAGGGACTTTTACCCTCTGCAGGGGGGCAGTCGGAGTATTCTAATGCCCCACCGACAGGGCCGACTATCTAAGGAAAAGAAAGATAAAGGATTGCTACGTAATTTAGATCACTTCAAATCTAAATACAGACTGTGGCTAGCAAGTACCTAACTGGACGAGAATAAACTCTAATGCATGTACTAGAGGTAGAAATGTACAGATGTTTAGTGATAATGACTTTCTAAGCGGTCCGCATACGAAGGTTAAGGGCTGAAAGTTAAAGACCCCACTCCAAACGCGTGTGTAATGTATGAGTATCATGCGCATAACGTCATGCAAGTTAAACGTTTACTTCCAGCACCCTTATTTGTGACATGGTAAATAGAAATAGAAACAAAAATTTCCAGATATCTAAGGCGACTGCTCACGCAAAAAAAATACTGCCGACCTAGAATACGGTTTGTCTCCCCTTTTCAGAAAAAAAAATGACCTATTTTATACGAGGACTGAGGTACAAATTAGGAGAATCGAGATTTACGGGAGCTGCTCACCCCCCCCCAACAATGCTTTCCATTAAAAATGATAATAATATTAAGTGTTTTACTTTATATAAGTTCAAGTGATCTGCTTAGAAGAAATATAGCGATATGTTCCCCTCTCATTAACTGCAACATAGTAAAAATTCAGGTGGCAACGTTTACGTACATAATTCTTGAGCAACTCGACTTTGCTCCTCCAGTCAACATTATTATAATGTCGCCTGGTATATTTATCTATCTATCTATCTCTATTTTCTACCCCTTTTTGCAGTTATTAGTATGTTTATTTAAAAAAAAGAATGGCGTCGGCAGTTTTTTGGCAAAAGAACATGGGCAAACATTGATTCAAAATCAAACAATGCGTTTATTTTTAGGAGAATTGCAAGCGAATCACAAACCGCAAATATATAACAATAAAATCCAATAATAACTTTTAACTGTAGTATTCATGGGGGGGTGAAGGGAGTCACGCGTAGAAAGAAAAACAATAGGTTAAATAAATTAACACATAACCGAAAGAGAACAGACTTCAAAAATAATTCAGTTACCGAAGTTTACGCATGTAATTCTTGTTTAAGCTGGAAAAGAAAAGGGCAAGATATTGTATTAAAAAATATAATAAATTCATAACTTGAAATATGGCAGCATTAAGAATTGATTACACTAGCATGGGTGCCCGGCGTTGCCTGGAGGTTTGAAGGTGTGTGTTGAGAAAAAAAAAGTCGTAATATGAAGGTAGGCTTAAACCCGTATCGCGAAGGAGGAAATGACGGAGGAAAAACCCTGACATCTTTGCTGCTACGACCACCGCAACAACCAGAAGTGACGTAGGTTTAAATTAAGGCTAGACAATCGAAAGGAGACGATGACTTTAAAAAATATCGGCGAAAACAGCGACACACCCTGTAGAAAATTGCCCAGTTGAAGGTGAAGTAATTAATGTTTTTCGATATTTGTCTTCTGGAAGGTCGAACTTAAAAACAATACTGATTTTGGTAAAATCCGTAGCCTCTGTCGAAAGTTTAAGTCAGACATGCAAACATACATACATACATTTATATAGTGGCAACTAAAAATTTTCGACACTAACCGACTAAAAAAATTGCGCTATCTCCGAATACCCTGTCAGATTTCAAATGTTTGGACCAGAAATTGTCTGAATATTTTGGTAGAGACTGAAGAGGTCAATTTTTTTCAAACTTTGACCCCTATTATGCCCCCTGAACATTTATTGCTTAGGGGTAAAATCAAGTTATTTAGTTAGATCCATATCGAAGGAACCTATATCTAAAATTGTTTAGGCCCAAAATTGTCGTGTTTGTTAGAGTTCTCAAAGGCCAAATCGTTGAAATTTGACTTCTTAACAGCAAAATTTCTGGCCGAAAACGGATTACGAATATTTTCCCTAATCTCAGTACCCGGTATATCAAATTTTGAGTCTGTAGCTGAAAAAAAAAAAAAGCGGTCAATTTTTTAAACTTTTACCCCTATTATGATCTTTTAACAGTTATGATTTTGGGCCTAAATAAAGTTATAAAGTTAGATCCATGTCCAAGGAACTAACACCTAAAATCTCAAGTGTTTATACCCAAAATTGGTTGAGAAGGTTGGTATGTTCTCAAAGGTAAAATCCTTGAACTTGGACACCTTAACAGCCGTATTTCTGGACGAAAACTAATTACTAAGATTTTCCCAAATCTCAGTACCCTGTATATCAAATTTCGAGTCTGTAGACTTAAAATTGACAGAGTAATTGCGTTGGAAAATGTACACACACAGACACGTTAACTTATATATATATATATATATATATATATATATATATATATAGAGAGAGAGAGAGAGAGAGAGAGAGAGAGAGTATCATGTTTGGAGGTGTATGTTGAGAAAAAAAAACGCGGTCAATTTTTTTAGCTTGGCTAAGCAAAGCCGAGTAAACTTCTAGTGTATATATAGAGTTTAGTTTGGATCTTCCTACCATATGTACGGCTCAATTAAATAATTGATAGAGAATTGTCTCAATAATAATGAATACATAATCTGGTTGGCTGTTTTTGTTTTACGGCATATCCACCCTTTTCAGTTTATTTAATGCCGAATCCAGTTATTTTGAAGAACATTTTTTTTAATAGAATATATACTTTTTTCAAATCGGTTTCAATTTAACCCATAGTTGGGACCCTAAGAGGTACTACCATTCCGGGTCAGAGTGGACCTGGGAGCAATGGCAATCAAAGGGTTACTCCACACTCCACAGGTTTTAAGATCATATCCAGGACCATACATAATCTGGATGAATTACAATATCCTATTTAGCTTATCTTACGACTGGGAAACGCCGGACAACGCCGGGCGGCCTTTAATATATATATATATATATATATATATATATATATGCGTGTGTGTGTGCGTGTGTGTGTGCGTGTATGTGTGTAAATATTTGTATATATATATGTGTGTATATATATGTGCGTGTAAATATATATCTTTATATATATATATATATATATATATATATATATATATATATATGTTAGTGATGTGGTTATGCCAATAGTTTTACCAATTCCGATTCCAGTTCTTTGTATATATTTAACTATATAACTGTGTCTTTTTTCGCGATTACCATAAAAAAACACGTTTTAAATATGCATATATTTTCTCAAAATCAATAAATATTTATGATTTTATTATTACTGTCAGTTATGGAAGGTTTGTTTGAAATAAAATCATAAAAATAGATAAAGGAATTTTTTGCCATCGAGTAATAAGCACATATTTCCCGATTCAGATTTCAATACCTTCAAAATTTTTTTATTATTTTCAATTACCGATT
This sequence comes from Euprymna scolopes, assembly GCF_053919585.1. Lineage (NCBI taxonomy): Eukaryota > Metazoa > Mollusca > Cephalopoda > Sepiida > Sepiolidae > Euprymna > Euprymna scolopes. Next base: position 59,886,136 of record NC_136515.1, read on the forward strand.
TCGAATTCGATTATATTTAAGTGATTTAGGTTATCAACAGTTGTTATCTTTTTTATACTTATTTTAATATTTAATATTTCCATTTTTAATTTTTAATTATTTACATCATTGAAATAATTTTTTGCAATATATATAAATTATTGAATTCATTCAAAACGTATCGCAAAAACAAATAACATTTACGGAAATCGCGATATATCCGAACAGTCAGCGAGTTGGACGAGTGGTAAAGAAGTCAGGCTTCTTACCATCGGGTCCTGATTTCGGATTTCTCTAGATTCAGCAATTCTGATGAGTCGTAGACTACGAAATACGTGTCAGTTGATAATTATATTTTAAAGATAATATATATATATATATATATATATATATATATATATATATATATATATATATATATATATATATGCCGCTCCCCATATGGGGGTACGAAATAGGTTAAAGGGAAAATTATTCACAACTCGTATTTAGGTAAAAATGCACTTTCGTAAATAATTGAATTCTTTCAAACCGTATCGCAAAAAATAACACACACACACACATATATATATATATATATATATATATATATATATATACCCATGATGAGAATAAGACAAATTCACACGTCACTCAACGTTTCGTCTTTATTGTAAGATTATATCCAGAAGAAGTCTAACAATAAAGACGAAACATTGTTTGACGTGCGAAGTGGTTTCTTCCCTTCTTATATCTATATATCTTATTATTTGGATGCTTCGGACTACTATTCTCATCTTGAGTTTGATTCTTACAACGTTTCGGGCGATATAACCTCCAAATTTCATTAGCTGTATCTTGTAGAACTCGGGAATGTTTCTGTCGAAATCGGGAATTTAGATGAAGTTTCGTGCGGAACCCTTTATTTTCCTTCACGGGGGTAACATGATTTTATTCTGTAAGCCATGAGTATATCATATTCCTGTTCCGTCAGCCATGACTGGATAGAGGTCATAAGTAATTCGCAATTGTATTTTTCCGTCGCTCACACTGAGGATTGAACTTTCAACCTTCTGGAGAATATCACTTTTTACAATTGATTTTTCAAAGTACACTAGCGCAAGGACCCGGGGCGCAGTGGTTTGTGTACCTGAACAAACTAATAAACAAAACAAAAGTGTTCAATTATTTAATAATGTCAGCATAATATTTACTTACAAAGTACAAACCAAATAAATATTGTATGGTTTTAATTATTCTATATTAACAAAAAAGCTGGCCGGGTTTCTTCACGCATTCTCTTATATCAGTAATCAAATTTATCGGCCATATTTAAATTATGTATTTGATCAAATATGGCTGATCATAGCAGGGCAGCAATTTAGTAATAAAAAAATAAACTCCAAAAACCCAATTTTCCCAATCTGTGTCCACTTGCTGATTGAAACTTATGATACCGTATTAATTTGCTTTAATCTTCTCTAAATAAATAATTATTTGGTTCAATATTTTTACTACAGCTGTTGTAACAATGAATCCGTTGGATTGAAGAAAAAATGACTTACGTTGATAGTATAACACAAGCTATCGGTAAACTAGACACGTGCACACGCACAGACGCACACACGCACACGCATATATATATATATATATGTATATATATATACACGTGAACACACACACGCATATATATATATATATATATATATATATATATATATATATATATATAATCACCTTGGTTAGTTGTCGGTAATAGAATCATATACAATGTTAATATAAAACACTTATATAAATATATATATATATATATATAAACTATTGAAACGTTATTACTATTTATTTTTTCTTATTTCGAGTGTTCACAGACCATTAGGGACGTGTTGTACGTGATACTGAATGCGCCTTCCATGAATGCTGACCGTTCCTTTAGTCACGCTGGGATCAACTGGGCACGAGGTTCCGTCCTGATAAAATATCCAAGAATAACATCCGTAAATCACTTTAGACAACGGTTATTGATAGAACAAAATGAATTAGCACAAACCCTCGTACAGACACGTGCGGACACTCTACTGCTAACATCCAATATATATATATATATATATATATATATATATATATATATATTTATATATATATATATATATATTTATATATATATATATATTTGTTTATATTCGTATATTTCCTTCATCTATATCCTTATGATTCCATATTTTGCTATATTTATTCAATCCATATCTGACAATTTTAATTCACTATAATTCACTTACTAAATTTCATAAAGACCTTTAATAGTCAATGAATTTTAATAGATAAATGTATTTGCTGGACGTAACTATACCTGCTTTAAGAAGACGTATCTTAGTTACTGCAAACAACCCCCCCTCCGAATCTGCATAAACCTTAACATGTCAAAACCCAAATGACATATGCAACATCTAAGCGCGACAACTCAGAACAACGCGTTGGATTGCTTGCTCCTCTCCCCCTCACCGTCAGTATTTGTCTCTAAATTTCTTTCCCCATCTCTATCAATCCTGTGCCTCTCCTCTCTTTTCGTAACGTTCTCTCTCTCTCTCTCTCTCTCTCTCTCTCTCTCTCTACCCCTTTCATATATTCATATTCGTGTCTGTTGACCAGCTTACACCCTCGTAACCCCTACCCTTTTCTAATGTTTATTTAATCTTAAAACTTAAAATTGGGATTCTTCCTCCTCCTTCCCTCCCCTTTCCCTCTATCTCTTTCCCCACCCCTCCATATATTCCTATCCATGCTTACATGAATTTCTTAAATTCCCCCTAACCCATGCAACTGTCAAATGTTTATTAAACCTTAAAATTTAACTGTTGTCGATCTCCGCCCCCTTTTTTCTCCCTTTTCTTCCCCTCTTTTTTTTTTCGTGCTACTTCTAATATCATTTTTCCAATCATAATTACCATTTCTGTAATGTCTAATGAAGTTACTGGGTCATTAATACGATTCGGTAACCGAAACATGTGTAACTAAGCAGATAAATCGGTAATTATATATATATATATATATATATATATATATTCAGTAATGTGATTGATAATTTAAAATTCAAATTAGAATTAAATTAAAAATCCGTTTCATAAAAAGGAACAAGAAAATAATCAATAATTTGTACGATCGTTTCGGAAAACAATGTTTTTATTGTGGTAGACATTAAGCCACGGACAATAATTTTTACATATAGTATTTTTAACAAACAAAGTTTCCTCATCAGCAAAGTATTGGGAAGGGTTTTTAATATATGTAAAAGACACCATAAATAAAGCTAGCATTAAAAGTAAGGCAGATGTATCTGGAAAACATTAAAATAAAGGTATGCATTTACTTGATAAGAAAATTAATATGGGTTAAAGATAGAAATAAAATAGAATAAAATTATAAATCTGAATTTGGTTTAAATATAATATTATAATAATATATTTCTAATAAAATTCATAGACACACACATATATATATACATATACATATTTTTATATATATATATGTATGCACACACACAGATATATATATATATATATATATATGTATATATATATATATATATAGATAGATAACGAGGGTAGATATAAGAAGAGAGTAAATTCAATTCTATGAGAGGGGACTTATCAGGATAATATAAACTCAACATATTTCACGGGAGCTTATAAAGGAGACAATAGAAGTTGAAAAAGAACTCACAAACACTATGTCTTGGAAACAATAGAATAGGCCATTTATTTTTTTCTAGCGAGGGAATCATCAAAGAATTTATTAATTTATTTCGTTCCTGATGGATCCCCAGCTAGACGTCACATCCCCATTATGTTATCTAGCAGCTTCCCTTCTTCTGATGAGAAGTATTAGGCTTCGAAATACCTTGGCATAAAACTCCTCTTTATTCCCCTAATAATTGTATGTATATCCATATTAAATAAATGACCCATCTTATTATATATTTTCCACTATGTAGTGTTTGTGAATTCATTTTCAACTTCTATTGTCTCCTATATATATATATATATATATATATATGTATGCATATATATATATGTATGTATATATATATATATATATATATATATATATAGAGAGAGAGAGAGAGAGGGAGATTGTTATATTTCTGTGGAAATATATTTTCATATAATATATACCAATCCTTATTTAAGAAGCTCAATGTAATTACAGAGCAATATAGTGAACAAATGACAAAACACTGTATTCCAAAATTCATGATGTTGACCATCTTATGATTTATTCCTTTAATTCAGTTGAAAAATACATGTCTTGACAGTATCTCTCTCGTAGAGCAAAATCAATCATTTAATTATTATATCAATCAGTGAAACTATTATACCTTTAACTCATCAGAAGAAATAGCAACAATCAATTCGTCAAAAGGAAATAAATTGCGTTTTGACATGATTAAAATCCGAAAATTTGAAGAGAAGCTGTAAATACCTTATAATATGTTTCCATTACACCATTTTGAATTTTAGGAATGAAGTCACTAAACCCAACTATTCGTACTAACATACTTTATTAATTTATGATCATTCTGCAAAACTGTTCCATTTAATAATTAGTAAATTTATTAATTCTAATTAATGCATGCATACTTATGAAAATAATATCAATAATCATAAACTATTACACATATTTGTATATACGAAACTAAACTAAATTTAAAAAAAAACAGTTTACCATTTACGGTTATATTAAATTATTTATTAATTGGAATTGAAACGATACATAAGTCATTTCACTTAACTGTTATAATCAAGTTTATTACTATTTCTAGTATAATTTTTTTAAGTATTAGTTAATTCTAAACCTATGGTTTGGTTTACATTAAAAATTACACTGAAGAATCAATTGTTTACTTGAAGCGTAAAAATTCAAATCATTTTAATTTAAAGTATGATTGCGTAAACTCCTGTAGAACAAATCCATCGATATATAAACTAACCATTTTATTCATTTTTTGTTTCCCTTTTTAGCATTCGTTCTTTTAACATACCTAAAACATTTCCATCCAGGTAAGTTAATAAATCGATGGATTTGTTCTAAACACAATCACTTTTAGATCTGGTTTTGACCAAAGTTCCTGATGATTGTATAACGAATGCCGACAGCCCACATGGGAACTCTGATCATGCAGTGATAATGGTTGAAATCGCCCTAAACTCTAGACCCAAAACTGAAGAGCCAGTGCTCAAAACAACGAGATATTATGAAAAGGCTGACTGGGAAGCCATCGGAGATCTTATCATAGATACTCCATTGGGAAATATTTTTCTCTTCCTGCTGAACAGTGTGCAAACGAGACCACTGAATGGTTCAAAACTGCAATCGAAGCGCATGTTCCTATGCGGAAATTCTATAGCAAGCCCTACTCTCCCCAGTGGTTTACTTCGACTTGCGCAACTGTCATTGCTCAAAGGCAGCATGCATACCGCAGATTTAACCGACATAAGTCCAGTTCAAACAGACAGAAGTACATAGAAGCTAGAAGTAACGTTAAGAAAGAAATAGCGACAGCTAAGAGAGAATTTACGGAAACCACTAAAAAACGCATCGAAGCACAAAAACTAGGAACTCGTGACTTCTGGAAAATCTACAACAGTGTAGTAAATAATGGGCAATCAACAATTCCCCCACTAACCAACAATCACGAAGTTGTTTGCTCAGCAACCGAAAAGGCTAACATGCTTGCCAGTCGGTTTGCCTCAAACTCTACACTGGACCCTTCGCACCACCCCCTACCTGAATTTACTATGCGGACAGACGTCACGCTAGAGGATCTGAAAATCACCTCTGCTCAGGTGCATGCTATCATAAAAAACCTTGACACTTCAAAAGCATGTGGACCCGATCTCATCCCAGCTGTGCTATTAAAAAAGTGCTCGGCAGAAGTAGCTCCAGTTCTCTTCAAACTCTACAACAAATGCCTTAATGAATCCTGATTTCCGGGCTGTTGGAAAACTGCTTCCGTGGTACCAGTATTCAAGAATTCTGGCGAAAGAACTGACCCATTAAATTATCGCCAGAGAGAGAGAGAGAGAGAGAGAGAGAGAGAGAGATAGAGAGAGAGAGAGCGGGGGAGAGAGAGAGGGGGGTATCTTTCTGTGGAAATATATTTTCATATAATATGAACATATTATAAATTATTATAAACATACTGCTCATAACACTGAAAACACATAAGATCTTAAGGGCGAAAAACGATATTAAATATCTTTCGTGAAAATAAGCGCATATATTACTTACAAAATGATGTATAATTTTATAGACGTTAAAATGATCACATTATGGAGGGGAAAATGATTTAAATGTAAATGCAGACACTTTATTTCATTTTGAAATCGGTATTTATTGATGCGTTACAATATAATAATCGATAGAGAATTGGCTCAATAATGATAATAATAAATACGAAATCTTTATCAATTATATTATCTAAGAGCATTTACTACCGGCCAATGCTGGGCGGCCTTATATATATATATATATATATATATATATATATATATATATATATATATATATATATATATATACTAGACTGCCCGTGACCCGTTGGGTCAATACATGTCATAGCCGGCTATGGAATAGGGAATATGCAAAATTAATGTATAAACGTGCAATAATTGAATGCGCGCGCAAAAACAAAAGTGGCGACCCGTGAAAACAATATGCAATTTCTCGCATCTATGCACGCGCGCACGAAAACAAGCATGGCGACCACTGAAAACAATACGGAATACATTGGATAATAAAAATATTAACATCATTTCATTTAGATTAAATGAAAAATCCTTTATATAAGAGAGCAGTAATCCGTTAAAAAATTGAAAAACAAAAAAAACGAAAAAATATGAATTGTGCAAGTGAACCATTATTTGTGTATGTGTGTGTGTGTGTGAGCGTTAGATAACAGCCTTAAAAGTATCAGGAAATAACAATGAACTGATGTAGTAATATTTAACGGTGATACTCTTTCAAAGCAAATTAAATGAAAAATAAAAATCCCCTCCAATACACGTTTTGAAGTGTTTCTACATATTTTAAAAATCTACCACACCAACCCATTCTCTCTTCTGAACCCCCCCCCCACAAAAGACAGTCAAGGCAGAAGAGAAGAGGGATGGGTTTTCCAATGCATAGTAGTCCGAGAGAATAAACGATTAGAGGAGAAGGTTTTTAAACCTGGTACATTTTTTCTTTTTTTTTTTTACATGGGAGTCAACACTTAGCAAGGCCCAGAGGCCGCTCGAGGATAACGGTTTATGGGTATACATTATTCATGGTTATTTTAGCGTAGTAAACATTAGTGGGGATTTTATAACTTGGATTACTTAGGGGACGGTTTAATAAGAAGTTTTTCACGTTGGACGTGAAGACAATCAGATTGTAGTCAGCTGGAAAGCGGCAAATGCAATAGAGGTCCACAGGCGAACAGTTCTAAGAAAGAAACTCTGTTAATGGAATCTCCGTTTAGGTGTAGGCACAGATAAAGAGTGTGGGAAATTGTCGATAGTGGTTCTGGCTAGACGAGTGTTTTTCGTGAAAGTCTGGCGAAGGGGGACCATAAATTGAAGTTCAGATGAGCACCTGCCATGAAGATAACGATAAAGCAGGGCCAGGCTCGCTACGTCTCTTCTGTGGGAAAGCGGTTGCAGGAAGAGAAAAGGGTATTCGCCACAAAGGCTACGAAGTCTATATTGAAATCTGTTTATGCAACATTGATGCAATGGGGGGGATATAAGATTGGAGCCTGTCTAAAAGGGAGAGACTACTGATAGATGCGTAAGCATCATCAATGATTTATGGTTTAATAAAAATACTAGCAGGGGGACCCGACTTTGCCTGGGATCGAATTATGATCAACGAATATTTCACACTCCTATATTTTTATTGTCATCTGAATCCGTGAAATCGTCTGTGGTGGAAGCTTCACATGCCGCCATGCAGTAACTTAGTCTAAAATATATGCTGTTCTACATTGCACTCTAGAAAACCTACTGTTTCTTTTATAAATTTATTTCGTATAAACTTCTTTTAAGTTAACGAAAAAAAACATTAAGAACTTTACGTGTGGAGTTTGTACCTATAGACCACGTCATGCAAAAAGAAAAACAAAAAACGTTAATATTCAAGTCTTATAAAATTCTTAGCAGTTAATGGGGAAAATGAGAAATTTACGCGCGGAGTTTAAACCTACAGAGCACGTCATGTAAATAAACAAACAAAAAACACGCTATCAACTTACTCACAGTAGAAGTTTCACAGCCCGTTGTTCTATTATTGTTGCTAAGCGACAACATGGAAACCGATGATGGATAAATTAAAATATCGTTTTCGATTATCGATTATCGGTAATTACCCGGGGTATTCTGAGACAAAACTTAACTAAGATCACTCCCAGATTTATACACTAAAGTTCTGTAAATTTAAAGAAAATCAGTTTAGACGCTTCGGAGTCTATAAGGAACGAACTCTCAGACCCACAGAAAAATATCATTTATATAGTTTTAGAGAAGAGATACGATTCTCTTCGTTGTGAATATTTTTTTATCACGTAGAGAGTCCCACCTTTTTGCAGCTGTATTGGCAATGCCCTCAATATCCTTCTTTCATATAGTTGCTCTGGACCAGGATAAGCGGTGATCGACATTGTCAGAAAGATTGAGAGCTTCAAGCCGAACGACAGTTTTATTTTTGCGACGATCTGTGTTTATTACTGATCGACTATAAAAAGCAGACCAAGAACAAATAAGAGCTAATCTTTATTTTAATAGAGGAAATGGTTTTCTAAAGAATTTCTCTTTTAACGTATATCAGTATGTACGTTTAGTGTGGATAAAATACCATTAATAATTGTCCATGCTGACTATATACGCAAGGGTCGAATACCGACTTAGAATGGCAAAATCAATATCACTCCCAAATGACCCGATTGAATAAATTGAAAAGGAGTCATTGTATTGTTTTTACCATTTTCTATTCTTTACACCCCCACACACACCACACACACGCACCGCACACACCCATCAACTATATATATATATATATATATATATATATATATATATATATATATATATATATATGGGATTGTCTGTGTATTCAATTAGCGTTATATGTAAGATCACGTAAATGATCACCTATGGACATTAGGGCCGCGTCTTTTATTATTTATATTATGTACGTTCACGTTAGTGATATTTACAGTGTCTATTTATATATGCATAAAACAAATGCGAATCAAGTATTGGAAATGAAGATTAGCCTTTGCTAACACCGTTGTTTTTTTTGTTTTGTTTTTTTGTAAGCAAGAACAAATATTATTAAAGTTCTTTCATTTAATCTGTTTAGCGATTGAAGAACTTTATCAAGCAAAAGTATGGAAAACTAATGTTAATTACGCTTATGAAATAAATGGGGGAAATCAGGAAGAATATAAGTCAGTCGTAAGATGTAACACATCCGGTTGACAACGTAAGGAAGGGCACTGTTGTTAATTATTATTATTATCTCCTCTTTGAAAACCCAAGCTATAAAAGCTGTACATTTTCGCTTATCAAGTAGACGAGTTGTAACATTCTTAATCGAATAAAAGATTACTAAACGGAATCTCTTGTTCTGTTTTTATTATCTGGGATTTTCTTCAGCATGTTGTATGAGGTGTTCTCAAATTGAGAAGCTCATATTTAAAATTAAAGAGTATCATAGATTTCTGATTATTTAAAAAAAAATTACACAGGCATCGCCACGTTATCAAGGCCAAGAGGCCACTCAATGATAAGGGTTAAAGAGTTTACAGTAGAAATTGGACAATATAGTAATTATTAGTAATAAAAATTTGGTAAATTTGATAACTTATATAGAACGGCCCATCAAGAACTTATTTACGTTAGACTTGAACACGACCATATTGTAGTCAGCCAGAAAGCAGGAAAACGGAAGACAAGTCTACAGGCGTGCAGTTCTAAAAAAAGAAGCTTTGTTCACGGAATCTACGTTTAGCTTTAGGCACAGATAAAGAGTGGGGAAAATTATTGATAGTGTTTTCAGCTAGACAAGTGTTTCTTGTGAAAGTTTGGCGAGGGGGGCCATAGACTGAAGCTCAGTCGAACACTTTCCATGAAAATAGCAATACATCCGAGACAAACTCGCAACATCTCTTCTGTGAGATAGAGATTGCAGGGAAGAGAAAAGAATATCTCCTACGAGACTACAAAGTCTATTTTGAACTCTATCAAGGAAGGACAAATCCTTTCTAGCGGCTCCTGTGGCAACAGTATTCCATCCTTGGACGTACCTGGCTCTTATTTGAGATGAGGATTGATAATTTAAATTAGTGGCCGATGGAATCTCCGACTATCTTTATGTGTATATTTCTGAATCGCTGTATCTTTCTGTGAAACTCGGACATCCATACAAAATGGCTGAATTCACAGTTTAGCAGGCTACTGTTTCCTCAGCAACAAACAACTAGCAGTTTTTAATGATTCGCAAATTATTAAAACAAAACTGTCACGGAGTAATGCATTTTATTAAATGCGTTATCCGTTATGCGACGACTTCTAACAGATAATTCTAGTATGAATTTTAGATGCGTTAAGCATATTCTTGTTTTTAAATGCACCGTCTTACTGATTATTACTATAGAAAAGAGTTCGATAATATACAGCGAAGGTCGGAGGTTACATCGGCCGAAAATTTGTGCATCTTAATAAAAGCAAAACAAAATAATACTATGGCCGATAATCAGGGGTTTCAGCCAGTTTCTACACCAGCTTTGTTATTTGATTAGAAGGCGAGGTGTCCTCTATAAGTTTTAGACTTTTTATTGTGTAGGGATTAAAAACCCTCGTAGACGCTTGACAATTCACTATATTATTGCCATATATCTTATGAGATGACTGATATATTTTTATGATTTCAAATTCAAATGAACAGCTTTCACGGGAATTGGAATACACCCTATTGAAACCTGATCGCCACAACTGGTGAATTTAAAACATACGACGTGGACGTGAGGACACGTTAGAAGAACGATATGTGATTAAAGTCTATTTGAAACTTGTTAAAACTTCTACAGAAACGTATGGAATGCTACAAACAACTTTTAGACCATCTTGTATGAATTGAGCATCAGTTTCTTTAGTTGGATAAGAGATTCAAGGAAGCCAGAGAGTCTTTAAGGATGATGGCATGTGTGTGAGAAGTAAGGAAATCAGAACACCAGAGTTGATTGGCCAAATAAAGAATTTCATGGATAAGGACCGTCGTGTGTCTATAAAAAACAATATGCACAGTTTTATGCCATTGTGGGAACTGTACACACATATATTAAGAGAAAATGAAGATGCGGAAAATTTTTCTCACAGGCCTACACGGAGGAGATCAGAAAGAAAGACGTTGACATGACAGCAGGGAAATGGTCGTGTTTATTAAGGCGATGATTGAGGCTGAAGGCGGCTACATGGAATAGATGTAAGCTCTACTGCATAATCAAGTTATCTGAAATTATTTTATCAATAAAGTTTTAAAATAAAGCTGTAGTGTTGTTTTAATTAGAGCGACATTTTTTTTATCATTCCACCCTTTATATTGTTAGCCATGTATTTATATATACCCTGCTTGCTTATTCTAAAAGAAAATTGTTAAACAAGTGTAGCATACATAGTCCCCCGTGAGTGCACAGTGAATGAGGCATAAAAAAATACTAAGTTTTGCATTTGTCCCTCCTCTAATTTAACCCAAAAAGTCCTCAGGGGACGTCAAATCCTGGTGAAAATGAACAAACGGTGCAGTTTTAGGCCTTAACATATGTTAATTTGAGTTCTGCATCATGCAAAAAAAAAAAAAAAATGACTAGGTCCATCGTTTGCACCTACCCCCTTCATTTTGTTACGTATATGTCTGTTTGGTGATCGTCTAGCGATTAAAATGGACAGTTAATTCATTTATCAATGAATACGAGACAATTTGTTTTTATAAAAACAACTTAGTTTATTTTACGATCTTTAATATACACGCTTCAACACAATAACGGCGGTAGGGGATTAGTGGTAAGGTAGGTCGCAAACTGTGACAAACTGTCCCCCAGCTGGCCGTATCTCTCTGACTCTCTTGCTTTGTTTATCTTTTCTCTTTTTTTGAAGTATCTTCGATCTCCTCGGTTTGACCCATAACCGATTTGACGTCAAGGATCCAAGTCGTCACCAGCCCGGGGATTTCATTGTTTATTTTCGTTCGCCTGGTCTGACTATTTTCGTTTACCTGGTCTTGACGCTTTCATGTCAAGGATCCAGGTCGTCACAATTTCTATTTTCGTTCGCCTCTCTCCATACCGATTTAGCCTCAACACTCCCCAATTCTTAACATATTTAAATTTGAGTTCATTACCATGCAAAACTGCTAAATAGACATACATATGAAAATTTTGGACAAATATCGTAAATAGTCCCAAATATGAAGTTTTTTTTTTATTAGCCCTAAAAGAAACTCTGGGGTACACCCAAGAGTTATCGCGAAGTATAGACACAAGAAAATTAGATAGAAATCAGTTAGTTACAACCTTTCAGAAAGTTTTATAAAAATCCAAGGCATCATTTTTTTTTTAATAAGCACAAAAAATGTCAATTTTAGCAATTTTAACCCAAAAGGAACCCCTGGGGGCAACCGGAGTTGTCTCGGAAAATCCGGTTTATTACTTTTTTTTACTCATATCATATTTAATGTTTGTGCAAAATTCCAAGGCGTAGTTATTGAGAAAAGTGCAGACAGACGATGGGATAAACGGACAAGAGTACATTCACAGGTCTATCCTTTTTTTGTCAGGGATGCCAAAAATACTTGATTAATAAAAACAATAAAAACGCAAGTATATCATATATTAAATATTTTCACTTGGTTAATGTTTTGTACATGGCTAACTAATAATCAGCAACAGTTTTTGAGACACCATAATATATATATATATATATATATATATATATATATATATATATATATATATATATATACAAAAAGAATTACCACTTATAAATGCCCAAAAGCCACTCGAGGATAAGGGTTAACGAGTGTACATTGGTCAATGAGACAACATAATAGTAATCGTTAGAAGTGTAAATTTGCTAAACTGGATTACTTAAGGGGAACGGCTTATATTATCAAATATTATGTAATACTTTTAAATAAATCTAGACATCGCATACGTTTTGCAATTTTTTGACAACAGAAAACACTTATTTTCAATGTTGCCTTTAAGCAATGCTGTAATTTACTCACGATTGCCCACCATGAATCCAAACTTGTCCCGCCCTACACCAAAAAAAAAAAAAAAGAAAAAGCGGAATATGACAGTCTTTAAAATGGCCGATAATTGGACGTGGGTAACTTAATAAGTTTAACGCCATTTTTGAACAGTTTGCACCCTGCCCATCCGGACACAATAATGCGGCTCATTTCCACCCGTTTCTTTTTATCCTTTCTTTTGCACGCTGACGAAAATTCTATCGGACACGGGTCAATTGGGGTCAAATGTACAGCAAGAGTCCCTGTCTGTCAATAATAATGGCGACTGTGAAGCTGGATAATATTTGATCTCGTTAACCTTATCATTTAAAATCACTGCTTTTATTGGCTTGAAGGAAGCCTTACTCAATTTCTTGCCTTGTTTATTCGCGGGGTATATTCGCCATTCACGGTGATTTATAACTTGGCCATCCTTTATCTAATGTTGTATGAGCTTAGTAACATTAAGCTTCTGTAAGTAGCTGTGTATACACGTGCAATGCACAGTTACATCTGTAATTTGAATTGCTGCAATAGGTTTGTGCAATCATGCAATACATTTCCTTATAGTCATCGCTTATCAAGGCCGACATTCCACTGAAGGATAAGGTTGTATTGATGTTAGCAAGAGAGTGACAACAAAGTGATGATTAGTAATGGTTTAACTTCAGTAGGACTTAATAAGAGGACACTTCAACAAAAACTTATTTACATTAGACTAGAAAACATTAGAATAATAAAAAAAATTATAGTCGGGCAGGGAAGCAGCCTTATCATACAGTGTGGCTTTTATAAACTGTGAATCTTTTTTAATTATTATTGACTTTATTTGTTTTCAGCAATGCACATTATAATCAAGGGAGATAATCCCAAATAATCCTTCTTTATTTCAGAGTTGACGCCTTTTCTATGTTTTTTTTTCATATGATTAACTCCGATATTTCCTTATTTCCCTTTCTTTTCTTTTTTGTTTTCTTACTTTTTCCCTTTTCTTTTCTTTTTTGTTTTCTTACTTTTTCCCTCTTTTCTTTTCTTACTTTTTCCCTTTTTTTTTCTTACTTTTTCCCTTTTCTTTTCTTTTTTGTTTTCTTACTTTTTCTCTTTTCTTTTCTTTTTTGTTTTCTTACTTTTCTTGCTCCCCATTTTTCTTTCCTTTCTTTTAACTTTCCTCCTCCTTTTTTTTCATCTCATGCCAGTCATATTTATAATATAACATTTTTTTAAAATCTACATTTTGTTAAAATAAACTGATTACACGAGACACACACATAGTAAAACCAAAACTTCTTATTTCCGTAAATGTTAAGAACTTACAATTAGTTGATAGATTTAATTTAAGGATTGTAATCATAATAAGTTAGAAACGTTACCCACTAGGTTTCCCGGATAGTTTAATTATTATTAAAATTTGTGGAAACTTACTTTAAACTAAACTCAACACTTCGAAAAGTAAGAATGCAGAGCCTACCTTCCCCTTTTCCCTGCTCCCCCCCAAATATCACTGCGACGTTTATGTCCAAAGAAAGTAGAAGGTTACATCAACCGAAACCTTTCGCAGACAACACTAAAGATGAGAATACTTGTACGTGTAATCAAAACGATACAGACATTCATCATTCATACCTCGTTTCAAAACTTCCAAACTGTAGAACTGTTTTCGTTAATCAAACACCAAAAATACTTTAAAATACGGTAAAACTGTTTTCGTTAAATCAAACACCAAAAATAATTTTCGTGAAAATAATTGTCATTTGGTTATTATTGATTCCATGAAAAATATTGTTTTCGTTCACAGTTGTTTCCATGCGGTCGTCCATAAAAAATGTTTCTTAGAAACCTACATTTTTTTTAATATATATATTTTTTTTAAATATATTTCTTTCATATACGTTTTACTAGTCAACTAGTTCCCGTTATTCTCTACATAATTCCCGTTATTCTCTACATAATTCCCGTTATTCTCTACATAATTCCCGTTATTCTCTACATAATTCCCGTTATTCTCTACATAATTCCCGTTATTCTCTACATAATTCCCGTTATTCTCTACATAATTCCCGTTATTCTCTACATAATTCCCATTATTCTCTACATAATTCCCGTTATTCTCTACATAATTCCCGTTATTCTCTACGTAATTCCCGTTATTCTCTACATAATTCCCGTTATTCTCTACATAATTCCCGTTATTCTCTACATAATTCCCGTTATTCTCTACATAATTCCCGTTATTCTCTACATAATTCCCGTTATTCTCTACATAATTCCCGTTATTCTCTACATAATTCCCGTTATTCTCTACATAATTCCCGTTATTCTCTACATAATTCCCGTTATTCTCTACATAATTCCCGTTATTCTCTACATAATTCCCGTTATTCTCTACATAATTCCCGTTATTCTCTACATAATTCCCGTTATTCTCTACATAATTCCCGTTATTCTCTACATAATTCCCGTTATTCTCTACATAATTCCCGTTATTCTCTACATAATTCCCGTTATTCTCTACATAATTCCCGGTATTCTCTACATAATTCCCGTTATTCTCTACATAATTCCCGTTATTCTCTACATAATTCCCGTTATTCTCTACATAATTCCCGTTATTCTCTACATAATTCCCGTTATTCTCTACATAATTCCCGTTATTCTCTACATAATTCCCGTTATTCTCTACATAATTCCCGTTATTCTCTACATAATTCCCGTTATTCTCTACATAATTCCCGTTATTCTCTACATAATTCCCGTTATTCTCTACATAATTCCCGTTATTCTCTACATAATTCCCGTTATTCTCTACATAATTCCCGTTATTCTCTACATAATTCCCGTTATTCTCTACATAATTCCCGTTATTCTCTACATAATTCCCGTTATTCTCTACATAATTCCCGTTATTCTCTACATAATTCCCGTTATTCTCTACATAATTCCCGTTATTCTCTACATAATTCCCGTTATTCTCTACATAATTCCCGTTATTCTCTACATAATTCCCGTTATTCTCTACATAATTCCCGTTATTCTCTACATAATTCCCGTTATTCTCTACATAATTCCCGTTATTCTCTACATAATTCCCGTTATTCTCTACATAATTCCCGTTATTCTCTACATAATTCCCGTTATTCTCTACATAATTCCCGTTATTCTCTACATAATTCCCGTTATTCTCTACATAATTCCCATTATTCTCTACATAAATCCCGTTATTCTCTACATAATTCCCGTTATTCTCTACATAATTCCCGTTATTCTCTACATAATTCCCGTTATTCTCTACATAATTCCCGTTATTCTCTACATAATTCCCGTTATTTTCTACATAATTCCCGTTATTCTCTACATAATTCCCGTTATTCTCTACATAATTCCCGTTATTCTCTACATAATTCCCGTTATTCTCTATATAATTCCCGTTATTCTCTACATTTGCTGAAACTAGACAAAATTCATTTTTTAAAACTACTCCTCTGCGCAAAACAAAAGCGTAGGGCTGCTTACCAGCTGACGATAACGTGGCCGTTTTCATGTCCTCTGTCAATAAGTATTTATTGAGTAGTCCTTCAATGCTCAATATACATACATAGATACATACATGCAACATACACACACACATATATATATATATATATATTTTTTTTTTACACAGTGATCACCACTTATCAAGGCCCAGAAGCCACTCAGGGATAAGGGTTATTGCAAGTACATCACGTTAGTGAGGAGATTTTATGAAGTGTTTAATTAGGGGGGCGGTTCATTAGGAATTTGTTAACATTAGACTTGAATACATCCAAGTTGTAGTCCGGAGGGAAGCAGGCAGACGGAACAGAGTTTCACAGGCGTGCAGTTCTAAGAAAGAAGCTTTGCTCATGAAATCCGCGTTTTGATTTAGGCACAGATATAGAGTGGGGGAAATTTTTCACAGTGGATTCAGCTAGACGGGTGTTTTTCGTGAAAGTTTGGCGAGGGGGGGACCAGGGATTGGAGTTCAGACGAGCACCTGACATGAAAATAACGATAAAACAAGGATAGGCTCGCAACGTCTCTTCTGTGGGAGAGAGGTTGCAGGGTAGAGAAAAGGGCATCCCCACTAAACCACGAAGTCTATTTTGTACTCTGTCAAGGCATGATAGGCTGTTTTTGGCAGCTCCTGTCCAGATATGGCAACAGTATTCCATCCTTGGCCGTACTTGGCTTTTATAAAGATAGAGAATTGCATCAGTAGTGAGATATCTTCTGGAGCGGTAGAAGGATCCCACCATCTTTCCTGCGACCTTGGCAACAGACTTGATGTACGTGTTCCATTTCAGATCAGGAGTAAAGGTCAAACCCAGAAGCTTGTCAAAAAACGGGGCCTCACCCAAACGAGAGCCATCCATCACAATTGATGCCAGCTGGGGATCAGAGCGTTGATGATGTAAGGATAGGAGTTTGGTTTTAGATGCATTAAAGGTAACTAGCCACATCTTCCCCCACTGAACCACGCGCTCGAGATCAGAGGAGAGAGAATCCGAGAGAACTTCGTCATTTACAGCCTTTGATGTGTTGCCGTAGATGGTCGTGTCATCAGCATAGATGTCAACGAATGATTTAAGTATGTGTTTAGGGAGGTCATTGATGTAGATCAGGAAGAGAGTTGGGCCGAGGATTGACCCTTGAGGGACTCCAGCATTTATATTGCAGGCCTCCGATTTTTGTCCATCTACCACTACTCTTATGAGCCTATCGGAGAGAAATGATTTAATGATTGAGAAAACATTTCCAGTTATACCATAGCTGGAAATCTTGTGAAGTAGACCCTTATGCCATACTTTGTCAAAGGCCTTTGATATGTCAAGAGCAATTGCCCTAGAAAGGAAGCCTTTGTCAAGAGATTCACTAACCCTGTGGGATATAACCGTCAGCACATCTGCGGTAGATCTTGCAGAGCGGAAACCATATTGTGTATATATATATATATATATTGTGTGTGTATATATATATATATATATATATATATAGTAATTTATAAAATATATATGGCGATTAAGCTACACTGAATATTCCGCGTTTCATCCACTCTAGGACTCTTCAGGCTTATGGAATCATAGAGTGGATGAAACGCGGGATATTCAGTGTAGCTTGATCGCCATATACATTTTATAAATTACTAACTAGCTCTACCTACGTATTGAGCACTTTTGAAGTAAGTACTTAAAGTTTACGCATAAATCTATACTTTCGTATATTAATTTTATGTGAGTAAATTAAATAGTTATATATATATACATATATATATATATATATATATATATATATATATATATAGAGAGAGAGAGAGAGAGAGAGAGAGAATTAATTTTACAGTTACCGTCAAAACAGATGATTCGCAAATATGGTTCTGATTTTTTCATATTAGACTCATGATTCGTAAATACTATTCTAATCTTGATTTTTACTTTTACCATGTTTGATCGATGTAACATTTGGTCTTATTCAGGTGTATCGTGTCTAACTCGATTATCAAGCTGTCGACTTACGAAATCTTTCTGTCGAACTAAGAAATCTTTCTGTCGAACTCGGAATTCTGCACAGGAATTCAGACAGAAACCTTCATTTTACCTCTCGGGAAAGCATGCCTTCGTTAATTAAGCCATGATTGGGTATAATTATTAGATAATTCGCATTGTAATTGTCGCGTGGTTTCAGTATTCAATTGTGTTATTTACAACTGAATTTTACCAAGTACGTATCCATAACGCGAAATAATTTAAATAATACGAATATGATTTACATATAATTACTAGAGCTGTGACACCAGCGTATTCGTTCCATTCTTCTGACTCGAGTATATATCCGATACAGTTAGACAAAGTCAATCAACCGAGAACCAGATCACTCTACATAAAAAACATATAAGTTATTAACAGATATATACTCAAGAGTCAAAACCATGAAAAAATATTCTATTGTCACAACCCTTATAATTACATATTCCCAAAAAAAAATTAATGCGACGATCAGGAAGTCAGAGACAGCAGAAATCGATAGGCAGTATTGTCAGTTATCTTCAAACGACATGTTGACTAGGTCGGAATACCCTAAGATTGTCACCAGATAGAATTACAAACTAGCTTCCTCCATGGGATTCTTAATGTCAAAAGAACAGGAAAACAGAAATTAGAATGGAAGCAAACAATCGAGAGATATTTAATTGTTTCAGGAGGAAGTTGAGGAGGCGTCGTCAAATCGAAAAGAATGGTATACTTTGACTGTCTCATGCGTCGCAAGACGCGGGATTCTCTAGTCTAAGTAAGACCCATGAAGGCGTTATTAATATGCAAACGCTTCTATTAACTGTTCAATAGTTTGATATTTTTGGGTTAACTTGTATGGTATACACATAGATATGTTCTCATGTTCTGTCAAGTGTTAAATTAATCATCCTATCTTAAACTATGTTCATGCGTAATTTTTCTTTCGTTATTTAAACTTCAAACTCGTAATTCAATAAAAGATTTTCTATAGGTTAAATCGAAACCCAACAATAGCGACCGTTGGACCAATTGTCTGTACATAGGAACCCGCGTGAAACCGGATATGTCAAAGATTGCTGGCTTGTCTTTATGTTTAGCTTTTTCTTTTATCTGCATTTGTTTTTATGTTATTCTTCAATTCTTTGTATTCTCTCCTCAGCGTTCGAGGTAATCGATTCGAACCTTAAATACGAGTATACGGCGCCAGAGTTCAGATTTCTAAAAAATCTTGTCGATTGATTTCGTTAAGAACACAAGAAACAAAGGGAAGCAGGCAGCATTGACATTCGCTGCCGACAATAAAGAGTTTGCCAATTTTCCTTTTGTTTAGACTTAAATATGATTTATGTCTTTTCTTGTTTCAAATGCGTCCTCGTATTATTAATATAGGCTCTGTCTGTCGATGTGTCAGTTCGTTTCCAGTTATTACATTTACGGTGAACCGGAAGAATAAGCGGCCCGAAGTCCGCAGTAAACTCTGTCAGGTAATATAGGATTCTATTTTTCTAACAAGACAACGATAGAAATCAATAAACATTTAATAAATTATTAGATATTTTTTTATAATACTAAAATCAAATTCAAAACCGTGAAACTAACATTTATTTATTACTTTATGCTAAAAATAATTACATTTAATTAAAATGTTGCTTCGGACTTCGAGTCGCCTATTTTACTGATTCACTGAACTTTGCTCTTAGGTGTTCAAAAATATTAACAAAAGCCTTCAGCATTTTCCTGCGTATGTGACTCTCCTCCTACACCGAGTCAAAATATTTGGAACCAACCCAAAAGAAGAGAACGTGAATGCTTACTACAGAGGAATTGAATGCCTACCGCAAAGAGCTTGAATACCTGTAGGAGATTACTTAAATGCCTTCTACACACTGTCCTTAAGTGTCTAAGATCCATATCTACAGACAATCTTGCATGAACATACCTTTCCCTACGAGTAAACTCCGACTAAATTTTCAGAATCACATAATATTCGCAGCCTAAATAAGATCTCGGTATGGCTGACCAACATTTGGCTTTACGGGGAATGGTGCACCTTCTCCAAGTGATGTTACCTCAAGTATAAGGTGGCTTCAATAAGTTTCCAAACTTTTTTCGTGTGGGCACTTAATTAATAGTAAACACATGGAACTCTAATCCCCCCCGAAGTAATCTCCTCCGGCTGACATGCACTTGTTTTATCGTTCCAACAATTTCTGGAAGGCTCCATAAAGTCCTCTTGTGAGAGCGTGCCAATGACCCTCTTCAAAGCCTCTTTCATAAATGCATTTGTCTCATGACGACAGTTTCAAAGGTTTTCCTTGAGCTTAGGGAATAACTAAAAGTCACAGGATGCAAGGTCTAGATGATATGGAGGGTGAGGAATTATCTTGATGTTAATCTTCGTCAAATAGTCTGTGATAATGATGAAGTACATTTGCGCAAATCTTCCACATCTTCAATTCCTCGCGAATAATTGTGAGTACAGTTCTCACACTGATACCAAACTGTGAAATTGTTGTCCCTGTAGATGCACAACGGTCCTTATCCAGGAAATTCATTATTTGGACAATCAAGTCGTGTTCTAACTTTCTTACTTCTCCCACACCTCTCATCTCTCACAAACTCCTTGCCTTCCTTGGGTCTCTGATGCAACTCAAAACTGATGTTCGATTCATGCGAGATGGCCCATTGCAGACTGAAGCATTTAATTTGTTTCTGTGGCACTTTTGCCAATTTTAAGACAGAATATTATTGCATGTTCTAAATTGTTCTCACATCCAGATTGCGTTTTTGAAATTCATCGGCTGTGACAATTAGGCTTTAGTGGAGGGTATTCCAAGTCCTGCTGTAGATTTTCAGTTTCAACCTGAAAGCATAAAAAATAGCCAGTCGTCTCATAAGCTGTGTAGCAGGAACATACTGAATTTTAATGAGTCTACTATAATTTTAAATGCCTGTACAAACAAATATGGAAACTTATCTAAGGCACATCGTAAGCTGAACAATCCACCAGATGAATATCGTCCTTGAAGTCAGTACGAACAAGAGGTCATGAGAATGGTATAATACAACATATTAAAATAGTAAATTGCAGAGAAGTTTCTGTATGGAATACCTTTACTTGCTCAGTTTTTTGAGAGTAAGAGGAGAACTTTAATAGAATATTTGAATATCTATGTATTTCATATGGAGATGAAGTAAAATGAAATCAGGACGATACATGTTTCTGAATTTATCAAGTTTAATGTTTTGATGTACCCACGAATGCGTTAAAAGTTTAATGTTTCTTTAAAAAAAAAGGTTTTTCAGCAAAAACACGATTGAGCTAACATTTCCCTTGCCTCAGTTAACTCGTTCCTTTGTTGAGCCTCTAGTAACTAAATAATTTAATATTAGATCCACGCATACATACACCCATAAACATATTCACCCTGATATTAACACACATACATACACAAAATCCATAAATTATTTCACATTGTCGTCAAGTCATTCAAAAAAAAATGTATAAACGCATTCATTCAAATAATTTAAACATTATTATATTAACTGTCCACAATAAAAAATGAACATGAAACCTCACTAATAACCTTTAATGGAATGTATAAACGTCTATATGTCTGTCTGCCTGTACCCATGTTTTAAAACTTTATCTCTTCCGAAATTAAAAGTCGCAGAGCAGCGCCAAAGGGTTCAAATGATTGGATCTTTTGTTAACTGTTCATTTTTGTGTCTTTAGAATGTTAAAATAGCTCTTAAGGAACAAAAACGGAGTCCAACTTGAAAAAGAAACTCGTTATACATTTCTCTGCATTCATTTTGAGGTGATATGCGTGTTACGTTGGCACAGTTTTAAATGCTATAGTTTTGCTTTCGGTTTCGATTCTAGCTGGTGGTATCTAAATACTTTTTTACTTTTGAAATCTATGAGAAAATATACGAAAACAAATTAAAATATCATATTACAGCGTATTTCACGACGAGGTAAAGCCCCCCCCCCCTCCGCTAGTTAAATACAATTTTTATAATTGAGTGAGGAGGTTTTGATGACAATTTCAGCCCAGGGAATAATTCACGATCCTTCAACTTTTTTTTTTCGATGCACCATCTAAAGAATCTCTTTTTTTTCTGCAAGGGCTCTCAAAACGTGGACAAACAGTATATATTTGTAAACTTCCGTTTTAAACATCTCCCATATGTTAACATGCGATGTTCCCTGTAACTGTCGTGTAGTTTTTGAGCAATCGTTAATTTGTATGGATAGAACTACATATCAGTGTGTAGAATTCTTTTGGCTGTTCGATTACACAATCTCAAGGACAAAGCGAGTTTGAAAGCGGAACGCGAACATGTAGCGTTGAAATTTGCTACCCATAGCTTTATTGATTTATTATCCGAAACAGCATCATGTCGTCCTAACTTGTAATGGACTCGGAAAGCTCTCTGTGTTGCATTTTTTTAAAAATTCAATTTCATCCCAAACAAGGCAAAGTCCACTTTGAAATAGGGGGCTGCTATCGAGGACATAAGTTGCAGGGATATTATGAAGGGAGATGAGTAGCAAGATGTCTGTTCACATTACACTTGAACTTCTGCATGTCAGTACAGTTGGTAAAGCAGAATCCCGGAAGTAAGTTCCAAAGTGTACCAGTTCTGTAGAAGAAACTATTGGAGTAGACGGTTTTCTTACACTTAGAGATCACAACTGTGAAAGGGTGGGATTTAACTACTTATCGGGTTTGTCGTGGGTAATCTCGTCGAGGGGGTACAAGTGCTTGTAGTTTGTCAGAGCTATTAAAATACTTGTAGAATAGGCAGAGGGATGCAACATTTCATCGATAGGACAGAGGCATTATTCACAGACGTTTCTACAGTAAAACACGATGTACACCAGTCCAAACCGTATTGCTTGTTGCGGGTATCTAAAATAAAAACGGCTAGTAATTAGCTAAGTAAAAATATCACTGGCACTTGCATAAGTTTATTAGCAACATATAGTTTAAAGTTTAAAATGTGGGAGGTATTTCTGTTGGATCCTATATAAAAAGCATATATTTGTGAACTTACACTTTTGAACACATTATTTTCATATACTTTTATTTATTGATTTTAATCTCGGACTCAGCAGGTTTAGTCTTGTCTCCGAAAACTAGCAGCACCTGTCCATTGCTTCTAATATTTTTTATCTTTTTACATTGGGGTCGCAATGACAACCTTCGTTGACGACTAAACAGTGTATAAATTATGTACGAAAGTAGTCACAGCATTTCAAATGTAGGCAGATTTTACTGGATTCAGAAAAAATGTGCTATAGGATGACCCCCCAAAAAACCGAGCCCCAACGATAATTAGGCCATGTTTCTTAGTGTTTTGTCCGAATGAAATGAAACTTGGGTCATAACTATTTTGTTATATTCAAAACATCACATCAAAACACTAGGTTATTTGGCCTTATTTTCTCCGTTTTACAATATATGTTCTAGATGGCCTCCATTTAGCTTTTGTTCTGTTTGGGAGGGTCACCCTGTATAAGATTTTGGTAAGGTTTTTTGCAGTCGAGAGTCGATGTAAGATTGAAATATTGTTGAACGTAAAAATTAATTTAAATATTGTTGAATGTAAAAATAAATTTAAATATTGTTTGGATGTAAAAATTGAGTTAAATATTGTTGGATGTAAAAAATAATTTAAATATTGATGGATGTAAAATAACATGTATATATTGTAGGATGTAAAAAAGTAATTTAAATATTTTTAGATACAACAATAAATTTAAGTTGGATTTAAAGATTAATTTAGATATTTTTAAATGTAAAAATTAATTTAAATATTGTTGGATGTTAATATTAATTTAAATATTGTTGGGTGTTAATATTAATTTAAATATTGTTGGATGTAAAAATAAATTTAAATATTGTTGGTTATAAAAATTAATTAAAATATTGTTGTATGTAAAAATTAAGCAACATATTGTTGGAAATATAGTGCCTTTTGACTAATTGGAAATGACATACGACGTGGATTCGTTCTACTAAGTTTCAGAAAGTTGGTATTGTTTATTTTGAGGTTAAAAGTTTTGGAAGTTTATAATGAGTAATTAATTTTATATTGCAATAAAAAATAATAATTGCTATTTCTTAATACTTTTATTATCACTATTATATTATTAAAGAGAAATGTTTCAATGCATAACAGAATATATATATATATATATTTATTTTTTCATTACATAAGCAGTAGTTTGTTGCTACACAGTCATGAGCATATTTCGGTCTACTAGTATTTACTAACTAGATACCTCATCAGGCAACAACCCTTATTTTCGAAAACGGAATTCTAAATGCAGAGCGAAAATCCATCCTCGGCAAAAGAAGGCTTTTTTATCATAAGTATGAAGAACAGGGTTGAATTGGGTGCGAATTTATTAGTTTATTCATTCACGTATCTGTTTATTTACTTATTTATCGGTGACTTTATTCATTTTCGTGTTGGTGTTAGGGGTTAAAGTTTGTGGCTTGAGGGGATTTGGTTCTAAATCTAGGGCTATATAGTTGTTATCTTTAACAAGCGAGAGGCTGCTCGTTCGTCCATGTCTGAGACCTTCAAGGGTCAATGTGTCATAAAATTCTCTTTTTTAAAAGATTATTTCAATTTAATATGCTTATATCTGAGAAGAGGTTAGGAATTTACCCGGGTCTGTTGAATGCTATCTGGGCTTCCAGTGAACGGTTGAAGAGAGGGAAGGGGGTTAGAGGCGTAAAAAAGAGAAAGAAGGAGGCGGTAGGGGGATATGGAATAGGGAAGAAGGAAGAGAGACTAAGAAAAGTAGAAGAGAAGGTGGCATCATTTAGTAGCTCTGCTGTATGTTACTTAAACAAAATCGATTATTTTTGGACATCCCCAATATTAATTTCTTTCGTCTGTTCCTTTAATGTTGATTCATTAACTTGTCTATTAGTAATTTTTTAATGATGGTAATTGCAAAATTCAGGATATATGTTATTTATTAACTTATGAAGGTTAAATTTAGCCTTTTTTATTATTTATTTATTTATTTATTTTTTATGCATGGTTTTACTCAGGAAAAGTGTAGTTTTAAATTTCGTGAATGTTGGACCTGAGGAGTTTAGGATGTGTAGGTGTTCAACTGTCGGATATTGTATATGGGTCGTGTTGGAGTTGAATATATTAGGGATTAATTCGCACGTGAGAGAGCAGATGTGATTTGTAATGTCTGAATTTATGGAGGTTTCCTATTTCTT
The DNA here is from genome assembly GCF_053919585.1 of Euprymna scolopes. Classification (NCBI taxonomy): domain Eukaryota; kingdom Metazoa; phylum Mollusca; class Cephalopoda; order Sepiida; family Sepiolidae; genus Euprymna; species Euprymna scolopes. The sequence continues at coordinate 59,912,201 of NC_136515.1, forward strand.
ATTTAAGAGTTTATCCCTATCCTTAAATTTTGTGATAAAGAGTTTTTAATTTAAGCAAAAAAGGCAAGGTGAATTTATTGACTGGCAAGTTTTTACTTTTTTTAGGATGTGCCAGTCAGCAATAGGTGTCAAATTTTTACTCGTTAGATCATTGCAGTATGTAGCTAATGATGTATTATCTTTGTAATTTGGGTTTAGGAAAGAGCTTTTGTGGCCTGTGTATCTCTGTTTAAAGGTATTACGAGTTTGGCCGATATAGGATTTGTAAGTGGTGAGGTCTTCCTTGGCCCTAATATTTGCTTGATAAATTACAGAGGTTGTTGGGCATTTTCCCTTAAGGGGGCATTTGGATTTATTAGTACAGTTGCACGTTTTTGTTACCCTGTTCTCTAAATTGTATACTGTGAAATTGCTTAAATTTTTTTATTATGGGTTTTTATTATCTTTTCTAAGTTATTGCCACAACTGTAGCTCAATTTGATGGTGTTTTGTTGAATATTTTGTGGAGTATATATATATATATATATATATATATATATATATATATATATATATATATATATATATATATATATATATATATGTCAATTGGAACACCCTGTATATTTCAGTCAGAGAAAAATAAGTCTCAATCCTCTCATAATATTTTTTCGTTATAAAAATTAAACAATACATCCATATTGATTAATGAGTTACATTATGATGAGAATAATGATATTCCGACGAGATAGGGAAATGAAAAAGGAGCAAATCAAGTTATGTGTGCATCAACGTTTCGTCTTTAGTGTAAGACATCCAGAAGAAGTCCTACAATAAAGACTTGGTCTGTTCCTTTTCTATCTCTATATATCACTATATGAGAATCTGTACGTTACACATTACGGTATACTTGTTAAACGCGTAGATTAAGTAGACGCATCTCAAAAGCGTCCGCTAATCTCTCTTCATCTTTTGCTCTTCGTTTCCAGTGAAGCTGTCATGTGTATTCAACTCTGTAAAAAGATCGGCGCTTTTCATTTTTGTCTTAATTCGATTTCTTTGCGCATTTAAAGAAAAGAGCGAAATGGATGTGGGTTTTGATTTCATGATAAATTGCATTTCATCTCTCCATTTTATAAACAACTGACATATAAAAAAATTAGGCCCCACATCGCTTATTTCGACATGGGTAGATATTATAGGTCTCTCTTGTATCTCTAAATTATTCCAGTTCTCTATCTTCTTTCTTAATATTTCGTCCTCTAGTCCTCACATTCTAAAAGCGTGTTTCCTACAAGAGGAAAACGTTGCAGTTTTATAAGTCAGAATTTATCTAACACTTATGTTTGGCAAGTTTCTGATTTTGAATTAGTATTTTCTAGTTCCTTAAATAAAAATGTTTTCCATAAAAATGTAGTTATGAAGGTGAAATGGTGGCAATTACTAACCAAGTCTTTCTGTTGGACTCGGCGATCTTCTTTAAATTAAGAACGGAATGATTTATTTAATCCCCTGAAATAGCGGGGTTGGATCCGTCAACTATGAAATCCTAAGTAATATTTTGTCCTCGAGTCCTCACATTCCAAAAGCCTGTTTCTGAAAAAGACGACAACGCTGCAGTTTCCTAAGTCCGAATCTATCTAACACTTATGTTTGGCAAATTTCTGATTTTTAAGTAGTAATTTCTAGCTCATAACATGACATTTTTTCCTGACTTGTTTGGAACGATATCCATAAAAATGCAGTTATATAAAGTTCAAAAGGCGGAAATTACTAGACAAATATAAAACATTTTAATATACTTTTTTCATTCTTTGGATAAGAATTGATAATTTGTATGAATTTCATTATTTGAACTAGTGTTTTCATAATATGTAGATATACACGCAGAAGTACTTCATATAGATCTCGGCAATCTTTCTGTCGAACTCGGAATCTTTATGTTGGACTCGGCGATCTGCTTTAGATGTAGAACGGAATGATTTATTCAACCTACTAGGGTTGGATCCGTCAATTATGACGGGATAGAAATCCTAGATAATTCGTAATTGTATTCTTAGTATCATCTGTACTGAGAATCATATATTCATACATCGTTGTGGTTGACGGAACGGGAGCATGTTTCCGTCGTAGATTAAAAATAATTCTGTTCGAAATTACGTGCGGATTTCGGAGTTCACTAGCGAGATTTCACGGTTCGAAGGAGATTCCCGAATTGGACAAGATACGCCTAAAGAAGGTCAGAAAGTACATCAACTGGAACATAGTGAGCATTATATTCAAGATAAGAACGGTAACTCTTACAATCCAAATATGAAAACTAATACTAATACTAAAAGTTCATAGAGATAGTTAGAAGGTCTCTTTAAGTAAGAATTGGGAGCTAAATAAGTAACTTGAAACTTTATGAGTGTCGAAAACTACTAAACTATAAAAGCGAAATAGCAACTGATGGAAAGCACATAATACATCTTTTGTTTAACAATTTAACCAATCACAAATTTGAAAATAAATGACCATAAAATATAGATTAACTCACAGAAATACGAAAATATCTACGGAGCCAGTAACTTTTCTCCTTTCTTTTCCAATAAACATCCGCCATGCCTGATGAAGGTGGGAGGACAAACGACCGAAACCTTGAGGTGAGAATAATAGTACGATCAATATAAGTAATATGAACAATAAGACCTCATCATTACTAGCATGGGTGCCCGCCGTTGGCCGGGTGTTTGGAGGTGTATGCTGAGCAAAAATATAAAAATAAAAATGGTCAATTTTTTTTAATTTGACCCCTATTATGACCCCTTAAAAGTTATTGTTTTGAGCTCAAATCAAGTTATTACGTTAGATCAGTGCCCAAGGGACATATATCTTAAGTTTCAAGCGTTTAGACCCAAAATTGGCGGAGGATTTCTGTAGAGTTCTCAAAGGTCAAATCGTTGAATTTTGACACTTTTACAGCAAAATTTCTGGCCGAAAACCGATCGCATAGATTTTCGCAAATATCAGTACCCTGTATATCAAATTTCGAGTCTGTAAACTAAAGATTGACAAAGTTATTACGTAGGGAAATGTACCCAGACACACATACAGATACACAGACACGTTCACTTTTATAGATATATGGATGAGTTTAAAAATAATTAACTCACTATAATATTACTCGAACAAAGGAGACATATATATGAACTTTTTTTTACTTAATGAGTAGTTAGCTCGCAATTTAAATTATTTTACGAAAAAAGCATTATTTTCATTCTTGTGGTAACTCTTGTACTGTAGTTACAAATAATATTATTGCTATAGTAAAATAACAAATTTGTGCAAGGAATACATAAATAATTTCATCATGCCTCAGTAGTTATTTTTTAGTACTGTTTTATTATTAATATTATTATGATTATTTTTATGACATTATATTGTTATTCTTCTTATTATTGTATTGACCTACTTAATATACCTCACTGAACAAGCAAAAGGCAGTTAAAATTTAAAATTGAAACTCCCCCTCCTCCTTTTTTCATTTTTAACCATCCTCTCTCCACCTCCACCTGCCTATATCCATATATCTCCACCCCCGCCTACCTGAATCTGCTACCCTCCACACAATACAATCTAATGTATCTTAACCCTCAAAACTGAAATATTGTCAATACCCGTCTCCCTCCCTCCTTATTATCTCCTACCTCAACCCTCCTCTTTCTCTATCTTATATAATATACTTATAGACTATTACTGCCAGTAATATTTGTAAGACTTATAATCACAGGTTTCCATACAAGTTGAATGTTAGATAATTTTATTCTGAAGTATATATATATATATATATATATATATATATATATATATATATATATATATATATATATATATATAGCGAGAGAGAGAGTCAACAAATAATAAAAATGAAATAAAAACTGATTTCATTTCAACATTTGCATTAAAAGGTCAATAGGACAACGTTGCATAATATTCTTTTCAAATTTCCAACGGTTATATATATATATATATATATATATATATATATATATATATATATATATATATATATATATATATATATATATATATAAGACATTTCAATCACTAGTCCACAACGTTATATACAATTTAAATTGCCAACGGCTTTTTTACGGTCTAAAATTAAACAAGATATCATTTTCACACCACAACCGCCTTTAATAAGTTTTCAGACTCTTTTCGTATGGGCATTTTCTTGATAGTGCATTTTGAAAATGCTAGTAGTCTTCGAAAGAACCTCCCCCAGGTTAAATGTACTTGTGATTCTCTTCCAATAATTTTTGGAAAGCCCAGTGAAATCCTCTTTTGTCAACGTGTCAAGGACTCTTGTTATAGACTATATAATCTTTGCCTCATAACGATAGCCTCTAGCGTTTTCTTTGAGCTTATGGAATGACCCAAACTTACAGGGAGTAAAATCTGGAATAATAATCGCGAATAATCATGTGTACAGTCTTGAAAGTGACACCTAACACCGTAGAAATCATTAAGATTGGTCAGTCATGTAATTAATTGTATTAAAATAAAGAATTCCTAAATGTCTACACTAATTTTGAATGGTTGTACAAAAATATCAGGAAGTTCATTTAAGTCAGCTAGTATATTTTCAAATATTGTACTGATATTTTTTTTAAATATTCGTTTTAAAGACGTGTTGGAATTCTGATGAAACGTTTATGAAAACATGTTTTTCTACTTTTTCATCTGTTTCTCTTTCTTAATATAATTTATTTTCATTTATTTTTTAAAATGAATTATTCATATGTTTCCTTAAATTCTATATTAGTTCTTCTAATATTGGGTCATCGCTGGTCAACTTATGCGCTGCTTCTTTGGGTCGTGTTCGAAACAACATTTACTTCGTTACACGAACAACTTGTAAGTAACGCATCTAAACGTTATCAATCTTGATTTTTATAGACAAACATTATTAAACTGAACAGACCTTCATCCACCTCTGTGCCGAAAATAATATGGACAGTGGAATAATTTTTTCTTTTCGTAATTCATGTTTAGTCTACTACAACATTTTTCGTATTCTTATAATTGGTTTTGCGTTCTGAATTGGTCTTTCTAAATCTCAAATATACAACACTGGCGGTCAAGAAGAAGAATAAAAAGGAAGAAGCCGAATAAATACAGCGAGCAGCGTCAGGTCAAGTATTAGTCAAAGTGTAGCCAAAGAGACAATCGGTCGAAATAAGGGGAGAGAGAGAGAGAGAGAGAGGGGGGGAAGTCGTAGAGTTGTCAGTGAAGCTGTTCGTTATTATTGCTTTGTGTTGCGTCTCTTAGTTCTGGACGCCGTTGTGTGTTCGGTGGCTGAATTAAAATCGACAATTGCCGTGGCAGTCGGGTGTAAGGTTCAAGATGGAAACTGGCCAGAAAGGTGCTGACTCTGGCGAAAGCCCAAATGACCAAACGACCAAATGGAATAACCTAAGCAAGAATCATAATTAATCAGTCGCTTCTTTCGCAGAATTCTTCTAAACCTAAAATGACTCGAAACTCCAACCAATATCTATAAAATCACACACACACACGCACACTCACACACACACACACGTGTATATATGTGTGTGTGTGTGTTTGTGTGTGTGATTTATATATATATATATGTATATATATATATATATATATATATAAAGTTATGTAAATATATATGGCAATTAAACTATACAGAATGTTCCGCGTTTCATTCTCACGTGAGAATTCGTCAGGCATAAGCGGAATATTCTGTGTAGCTTAATTGCCATACATATTTTCATAACTTAAAATCTAGCTCTACCCATTATCGAGCACTGCGGAGGTAAATACTGAACATTTACACATAAAACTATATCTTCGTGTATTAATTTATGTTTTTTTTTTAATTCAATTTTAACCCCAAACAAGGCACAGTGCCACTTTGAAGCAGGGGCTACTATTAGGGAATTAATTAGCGGGGTCATTATGAAGGGAGAAGAGTAGAAAGATGTTTGTTAACATTACACTTGAACTTCTGCATATCATTGCAGTTGGGAAAGCAGAATCCCGGAAGGGAGTTCCAAAGACCCGCAGTTCTGGGGAAGAAACTATTGGAGTAAAAGGCTTTCTTGCACCTAGGGATCTCCACTGTAAAGGGATGAGACTTAGTAGCTTGTCGGGTTTGTCGGAGGTAGTTACGTCGGGGAGGTACAAGTGTTTGCAGTTCGTCAGAGCATTCACCATTAAAGCATTTGTAGAACAGGCAGAGGGATGCAACATCTCGTCGATGGGACAGAGGTTGAAGCCTAGATGACAGTTCAGGACCTATCAGGTTGGCGACTCTTTTTTGAACCCTGTCCAGGAGCGAGAGACAAGCAGCAGATGCACAAGCCCAGATGTGACAACAGTACTCCATACATGGGCGAATGGTTGCCTTATAGAGGTATAGGATACTGGTAGGCGTAAGTAGTTATTAAATGAAGTAGTCATATATATATATATATATGTATATATATGTATGTGTGTGTAAGTATTCTACATTATTTCAATAAATATTGATTAATTTCTACATCTACTGACACTGTTGTTTCATGCTTAAGCTATCGACAGTTCAGGAAGGGATAATTACTTATGGTAGCAATTTCGAAATCAGGCAATGAAACCTACCTTTCATTGCAGGACTTGGCCTTATCATCTGATGCATGGCAATATCAATGGTGATATTACCACTTCATCACACTTCTTGGCACAAGGAGAACGCAGTTTCTCACCCGTTCTACAGCATACATGTGTTTTTCTGTAGAACCAACAATATTAAACTTTCACTCGTCACTGAAATAAACCGTATCCGTTTGTGTGTCAATCCAAACAGCATGTTCTCTCGCGTATTTCTGTTGTGTCCTTTGATTTTCCTTTAAAATTAAACGTTTCGAAGCTGGAATACGGACATTTTTTTTTACTTAATTTAGGGCATAAACTGACTTTCTCAAGAGATCACGATACGACATTGAAGCACAGGATCGGGCCGAGTAAGGCGGCTTTTCAAAAACATAGTACAGTTCTAATATTAAAAAGAGCGCGTATAATTATTTAAGTAAAAGTTTTTTGTTTATTTTATGTTCTCCCAGTAATTTTATATTGCCTTGCTTGTATCACATGGCCTAAACAACTAGCCAATCGCCTGGAGGTGTTTCAAAATTACCTAATGCGTTTCACCAAAAAAAGAAAAAATAATAAAAAAATACCCCCTTCATCAAATACTTCCCTACCTCCCCTATTTCATAAATTCAAAAGCAATCCCATAAACCTTTTGGCCATATCAGATGATTAATGATTGGCTTGTCATGGTTATCCTTTGAGGGCATGTTAGAAGGTAAAAAAGCAGCATATAGTTAAAAAGAATGTGGAGAGTATATGTTTTTTAAGGATTGGACATCTCTTAACAGTTTGGCGGCCATCAAATATCTTCCTTACATCAGAGGGAATGGTAAAAATTATGTCTTGATGGTTCGGGGAAGATGCAACTCACGATGAGTCGTTTTCATTGAGATGTTATTATATGCACCTTCATCAAATTTACGGTTAATTTATATGAGAGTTTCATAAAGGTATTTTGTAAACTGACAATTCTTCGATATTTGCGATGAACTAGCATTTCTGCCATTTTTATGGTTTTGAGTTTAACGTGTTATCAGTCTAATATTTGCAAATTTAACGACAATTTTCTACTAATAACTAACATAAATGATTTCCGTAATGGACTTTTTCTCAATAGTTATTGGTAATGCCATTCTTGCTTTATAAAGCAAATATTTTCCATGATGTATTTGTTATATGACTTAAAAAATAAAGTCCTTGTCTTAAATTAATCTTTACTTATTGTTGAAAAGATCCATAGAGTGTTTTTTACAACGTAACTGAAAGCTTTTTAAACATTATTATTATTTTTTTTACATAGGTATCACCACATTATCAAGGCCAAGAGGCCACTCAAGGATAAGGGTTAAAGAGTGTACAGTAGAAATTGGACAACATAGTAATCATTAGTAATGTAAATTTGGTAAATTTGATAACTTATATGGAACGGCTCATCAAGAACTTATTTACGTTAGACTTGAAGACAACCATATTGTAGTCAGCCGGAAAGCAGGAAAACGGAAGACAATTCCACAGGCGTGCAGTTCTAAGAAAGAAGCTTTGTTCATGGAATCTACGTTTAGGTTTAGGCTCAGATAAAGAGTGGGAGGAATTATTGATAGTGTTTACAGCTAGACGAGTGTTTCTTGTGAAAGTTTGGCGAGGGGGGGACCGTTCACGAAAGAGAAAGTGAAAGAGATCGTTCCCTATAGACACGAAAACTGCTAGGCAGATCATTATAAAATTTCAGAAATATGTACCCTATGTGCCTAGAAAGAAATGTTTTTAACTTTTCTTGAATTTTTTTTAACATGCTTTATTAATTATTCGTATATATATATATATATATATATATATGTATATATATATATATATGTATATATATATATATATATATATATATATATATGCCACGCAAAAGTATTGAATGCATTACCTTTTTCTTCATAATTTTAATTAGGGTTCAAGATTTTACCTTACATTTGGTCAGTATATTCCTATTTCTATTCTAACTAATATTTGGGGTAGTAATTAAAAAAATTAAAGTTTAGAAAGTTTATATTAAAGGAAAAATATAAATCAACTTTATTGCATTCAACAGTTTCCAATCGCTTTCTATAGTTGCACACATGTTTTTTTTGAAAAGATATGCAGGTGTTTTGCGCCATTTTTCTTTGCAGAACTGTTCTTGTTGTTGAATATTTTGTAGATTCCTCTTGTGAACATTGTTCTTCGATATTTTCCACACATTTTCAATTGGGTTGAGGCCTGGAGACTGACTTGGCCAAATAAGAACGTCAATTCTGTTATTTCTAAGCCATTCTTTGGTTGGTTTGGCAGTATGCTTGGGATCATTGTCCTGCTGAAACACGAAATTGCTATTATGTCCCAACAAAAGAATAGATTTCTGGAAGGTTTTTTGTTTTCAAAATATCCCTGTACATACCTCAATTCATTCTACCATTGATGATTTCTAGTTCACCAGTACCTTTTGATGAAAAACACCCCCATACTATAATCGATTCACTGCCAAACTTTACCATAGGAATGGTATTCCTTTTGTTATACGCGGTGCCATTTTTACGCCATACATGTGTTGCTGTGTTGCCTCCAAAGATTTCGATTTTCGTTTCGTCTGACCAGATTACATTGTTCCAAAATTCTTGGGGTTGTTCCCCATATGTTTTGACATAATTCAAACGCGATCTGACATGTTTAAGCTTCAATAATAGAACTTTTCTTGGGAACCTTGATACAAAACCTGCACGATTTAGAGCTTTACTGGTTGTGTCCTTGCTCACATTTATGCAAGCTTCTCTGTGGTCGGTTTGAATGTCACCACGAGTAAGAAAAGTTTTTTGTACCTTTCAGCTTACCCACCTTGATTTTTTTTCGTTTAATTTCCTTGGCCGACCAAATCTTGGAAGATTTGCAACAGCTTCACCAGGGTTTTGAAATGTTCTAATAAGGTTTCCTACTGTAATAAGTGGTAGATTAAGTTCCCTTGATATTATTCGATACCCCTTTCCGTCTTTGTGCTTATCAATGATTTTTTGAGGAATGTCTATTGACAACTCTTTAGTTTTACGCATTTTTATAAATTAACTGGTTGACTTTGAAGAAGTAAGCCCAAACTGGAAGACTTTTATAAAATTATTTTAATATAAAGCTCTCTGATTGGTCAGTGATAACTTGTTTGCATTATTGCAACACGTTAAGCAAAATTCATATAAATTTATTTCAGAAAAAAGAATTTTAAAAAGTGTATCCAATACTTTTCCGTTTGTTAATTAATATTTTTACTTAAAAATAAAATTTCTAAACTTTGATTTTGTAATTACTACTCCAAATATAACTTAAAATAGTAATAGGAATATACTAACCAAAGGTTAGGTAAAATCTTGAACCCTAATTAAAGCTATGAAGAAAAATGTAATGTATCCAATACTTTATATATATATATATATATATATATATATATATATATATATATATATATATATATATATATAGCCAGTGGAGTTTAGTTTTCCAGAGAAGTACATCCAATGAAACAACACGTGTCTACCAAAGAGTGCTCAATTTAATAAATGTAATATATATATATATATATATATATATATTTCTTCTTGTAGATGACTATATACATATATGTATACATGCACACATATGTATTTATATGTATATATCCACACACATATATGTATTGATATGTATATATGCACACATATTGGTATTTATATGTATACATACACACATAGATGCATTTATATATATATACACACACAGATGTATTTATATAATACACACATATATGTATATATATGTACACGTAAACACATATGCATATATTTATATGTATACATACACACATATATGCATTTATATGAACATACACACGTATATGTATTCATATGTATATATATATGCACACATATCTATCTATCTATACATCCATCCATTCATCCATCTATCTACACACACACATACACACATATATATATATATATATTTATATATTTATATATATACTTCAGAATAGTTTTTATGGAAACGTGAGATTGTAAAGTTTACAAAATAATAAAAATTCTTTGATATGAAACTCAACCACTTTAATTCATTTCAATGAGTTTTTTGAAATTCATTGAATCACAATTTAATATATATATATATATATATATATATATATATATATATATATATAATTACAATATATTATATTGTTTTAAGACAACAAAGTAAATTCTTAACTTGCATCAATCTTCAAGACAAGCACAAAAATTACCCACCGGGGAATAAATAATAAATATCAATAAAAGTAAAAATTAATGCAACGATATATTTGCAATGAAGATTCGTTTCTATAAATATTAAATACGATAAAAATGGAATCGTCTTGATGCAAAGAACTTTACACTCGACCTGTTTTTCTACCGTGATAAACAGTTATGTTTGTCTTCGTGAAGCGCTGTTTTTTGATTGCAAGATGTTTTGGCAAAATGTCGTTCTAAAAAACGGTAAAAACTGGTTTTCGGTGCAATGATGTAATTTTGAGTGCACTTTAGTAGGAAGCATCACGAGACATCACATGGCAAGTGAATTTCAAATGTGTATGTGATGGAGAACACCGACATCTCCAGCAGAGCGAATGTATTAGTCATGTCACGACTGGCATAATCTAGCCATGTCGTAGGCATAATGGTTAAACATTGTTATTGTCATTTCTATGTATGATGGTCATTGTTTTTACAATAGATACACAACTTATCACTGTTTTAAGGCCAATCGAGTATAAGACTTAATGTGTGCCTGATGGTCGGCGAGACGGCACAGTAATTATCGATCGAGATAGAAATTGAATAAAATATGTAAGGAGCTGAGCGACACTTTTTATGACTCGTTTCCATCGCAACCACGTCGCTTCAGCAACTACTGTTGCTATTAATTCAAAAAGAGAAGTTACAAGTTAGAAAATAAAAATATAGAAGGTAGATAATTGGGGGATTTTATTGAAAGCAGACGAGTGCCGTACATTATTATTACATATGTGTTTATCGAGGGGGAACAAAATAAGACTGAAATTAAACAAAGAACAAGTGAATTCCTTGGAAGCGTGGAAAACTCATGGATTACAATAGAAAAATGCGAACATGGAAATTAATATGATTAAGCTTAACCATGGAAAAGAAACGGACTAGTTGCTAAAATTATTTAAGAGGATAGTTTAACAAGAACATCGCATTGCTCTTTAATTCTTGTAGTCTGCTGATAAGCAGTCCCGTGGTATAGTGTGCAGTTGGCACTTATGAAGGCTTGAAGGCCACTGGAGGATAAGATTCGGATACTATAAGGATGTCAGTGGGACAAAATCGTAATGATCAATAGGGGTTGGAATTGATTAGAATTTTGATTGCTATGAAGACATCTAAACAAGTACTTGTTTATATTGGACTTGAAAACGACCATATTGTAGTTTGATGAGATGTATTTCCGCTAATTGGTGATTCCCTTTAAAAAAACACCCAAGTCATATTGAAACGCAAAAACTATTTTAGTGATCAGCTTAGAAAGTTTGCATGCTATTATATATCCTCAGATCGATAATGCCAATAGTAGGCAGTTGCCGCTTATCAAGGCCCCGAAGGCCACCGGAGGATGAAGTTGAAATAGTAGCTTCATTGAGTCTCGACAGACTAAGGGCACTCATTATAAGGGTTCTTGCGCGTGGAAGTTTATGTGGTAACAGTTACGCAATCTCCAACCTTACCGCTCCTGAGTCGACATTGTTGAATACCAGAGTAAGTGGAAATTCAGGACGACTGGAAACAATGCCGAGACAAGCGGAAAGTACATACAGCGCCTAGAATTCTCAAATAGTCACCCATCTGGTAATAGCCAGGCTCAAAGTCGCTTAACTTGATGGAACCTAGTATGTCAACATGATTATACCGTATAGGTCAAATAATATCAGTAAGTGGGCGAAACAATCGTAATGATTGGTTGTGTAGAAATTGGTTAGAATTATTTTAATTGTTAACAAAACAACTATACAAGATCTTGTTTACAATGGACTTAAACCTACCATGTTGTATTCTAATGGAAAGTAACTCAACGATAAAGTACTCTCGAGTTGCCTCGGAAATTGCTAAGCGCTGACAAGCCATTAAAAAGAAAGGCCTAATTGTTCAGTCCCTTCCGTTAACTACTGAGCTATCGTCATCTCTCATTACAATGCAAACATAATGTACGTGATCAGGTTAGACATTTTGCATGCTATATATGCTTATATCAATAGATCAACCTGCATATCAATAAAAGTAAAATTGTCTATGTGTGTGTGAACATGTGCCTACCAAACTACTCTGTCAATTTTCAGTCTAGAGATTTGAGATTTGACATAAGGAGTATTGATATTTGAGTCTGGGTCTAAACACTTGTAATTTTAGATGTCGGTTACCTGGACATGAGTCAAACTTTTTAATATATATATACATATGCACAAAATTCATGAACATAGGTCCTGAGCAAATCCGGGCTGAACTGTTAGTATAACAATAAATACGAAATCTGCATTAATCAAAATACCATATTTAAGCGAATATATATATATATATATATATATATATATATATATATATATATATAAAAAACAAAACGTGTCTGTGTGTCTGTCTTTGTGTGTGTAATTTCCCTACGCAATAACTGTCAATTTTTAGTCTACAGACTCGAAATTTTTATATACAAAGTACTGAGATTTGGGAAAATCTATCTGATCAGTTTTCGGCCAGAAATTTGGCTGTTAAGGGGTCAAATTTCAACAATTTGACCTTTGAGAACTCTACAGAACACCTCCGCCAATGTTGGGTCTAAGCACTTGAAATTTTAGATATAGGTTACTTGGCTATGGATCTAACGTAATAACTTGATTTGAACCCAAAACAATAAATGTTAAGGGGTCAAATTTAAAAAGAACAAATTGACCGTTTGTTTTTGCTCAGCATACACCTCCAAACACCCGGGCAACGTCGGGCACCTATGCTAGTATATATATATATATATATATATATATATATATTCGTATGTCTATATTCGTAGCCAAAGTGAATATTGAAATGCTCATATTTTTGGGTTTATGGGACGAAACTGCATGGCCATTTGTAGGTTTTTGAAGATTATAATACTATTCTATAGTAAACATTTCATGAAGTTTTAAAAAAATTATTATATTTATAAATTAATAAAATATGCCCAAATTTGCCTACGTTAGTAGATATAGCGTCATGACAAACCAGCTTTTATTTTGCTGTTTGGGGACTTTTTGTCTGCACTGTGATATTGCCAGGCTATTAATATATATATATATATATATATATATATATATATATATATATATATATATATTGATTAATTCCAGGTGCTGTACATGTTCTCCGCTTTTCTCGACATTGTTTCTGGTTGTCTGGCACTTCTCTTTGTCACTAGACTCAAGTAGTGCAGATTAAGGAAAGATGTAGTTTGGGTTTACGTAACCGTTGCCTCACAATTACACGTGCAGCTACCGTTACAGAGTGAATCCTTTGTATCTTGAAACTGAACGGAGGCATCGCACTTTCACCTCACCTTTTCAAACAATGTGATTCTCGTAACGTTTAAGGCGATGCACCCTCTGATATTTGTTAGGTGTATCTTGTCGAATTCATGTATCTTATTAAAATCGGGAATCTGTACGAATTTCGAACGGAATCTTTTATTTAATCCTGGAGAATTTTTCTCTCTTGTTCCATTAACTGCTACCGGATGTCTTTATAAATTCGTGGCTGTATATATGGCGACAATGACACTGAGGATTGAACCTTCAAACCCCAGAAAACCCTCAGATTTATCACATTATTACTCAGTCTGATGTCAAACTAGCAGAGGAACCCGACGTTGCACGGGATTGAATGATGATCAACGAATATTTCACACTCGTATATTTTTATTGTCATCGAAATCCGTGAAATCGCCCGGGAGAAAGTTTCGCATGCCTCCATGGAGTAACATTGTTAAAAAAATATGTTATTCTAAATTGCACTCTAGAGAACCTATTGTTTCTTTTATAAAATTATTTCATATAAACTCTTTTCCAGTTAACGAATAAAATACATTAAGAAATTTACGTGCGAGGCTCGAACCTACAGACCACGGCATGTACAAAAGACATAAAACAAAAACAAAACAAAAAAAATAACACGTAAATTTTCAAGTCTCATACACGTCTTTGCAGTTAATGAAAAAAAAAATTAGAAAATTTACGTGCGGAGTTTGAACGTACAGACCACGTTATGCAAAAAAGAAAAAAAAAAGGCATTTTAACTTTACCGATGATAGATGAATTAAAATAACGGTTTCGATTATCGATTATCGATAATTATAGGGGGTATTCTTAGGCAAAACCTAACTAAGATCACTCCCTGTAAATTTTAAAGAAAATCTGTTCAGCCGTTTTGGAGTCTATAAGGAAGGAATTTACACACATACAAAGTTACATTTATATAATTGTAGAGATAAGCGACTATTATTCAACAAAATAGTGTTATTATTCTTTGTTTTGTAATTTTACATAAAACTGTTTTATTCAAGCCAATCGTGTTTTTCTGTACATTATTTGATTCTATTCTAATTCCGCATACATATCCATATTTTTGTCTTTGATAGAATGAATGGAATAACTACATTTAGACTAAAACAATATTAAATAAAAACTTATTGTAAATATAAAGATTTATTCTTAGTGTTCTCATTCTCCGATTTTTTTTCTTTCTTATTTCCAAACAATTTGTGGCAACTGAAAAAGAATCCAATCTGTTACAGAAAAGAAAATAGTATTTTTGTTTCCGTGAAACGTAGACTATTTATAAAATCACGTAATTGCATTTCTTTCTTTCGAAGATAAATTTGACAACTGGGAAGAAAATGGTGGATAATCAAACCTTCTACAACATTTTGCTTGGATGACAATAGATGCATTATATTTAATAGTGAAATAATTCATAAAAATAGATAAAAAATTGTTCCAAAGAGACTTTAAATATAGACCCCAACGATATTAAATTTCCTCTTGTTCAGTGGCAAGGGAGTCACATGTTATTTGATACTTTGCATATATATATATATATATATATATATATATATATATATATATATATATATATATATATATATATACAGGGTGGCCGAAAAGTCACAGGACACTGGCCGAAAAGATGTTCGAAGTGCTTTCACAAAAAGATTTGGAAAGCCCGCGCCATCAAGAAGTAATCTGTATCTGTGGGAGAAGAAAGTTTTTGAAACAGGTAGCGTTCTGGATCAGGCAAGAAGTGGCAGGCCTGAAACAAGAAAGGAAACGTGTGCTGGTGTTCAAGAATCACTGCAACAGTCTCGCAAGAAATCCACCAGAAAACGTTCTGCTGAACTTGGAATACCAAGGGCTACCATGATTGATCATATGAAAAAGGACTTGAATGTCAAAGCTTATAAGCCATGTGTATAGTGTCCTGGGACTTTTCGGCCACCCTGTATATATATTATAAGAATAAAAATTACAATAAGTTTACCAAGGTAATCAAAATTTTAACTCTTTTTCAAGATGTCTTTTAACATGTTTTATTAATCATTTGTTCATATATATATATATATATATATATATATATATATATATATATATATATGATTGCAACGTCTTGTCAGACGAGTGCCACTCCATCAGACATTTAAAATCCATTAGCCCAAATGTCTGAGGGAGTATCTATACAAATGTGATGTTAAAGAGTCTTAGCTTTGTATGACAGCTAAGTCTCTCTCTTGGGTCAAAATGTTGAGATCCATCAACAACCAAGAGCAAGATAGCCAGCAACAAATTAAACTGCAGACCAGCTTAATGCGTGTACTGGTCTTCCGCTTTATGTTTTTTTTAAATCAGAGATTTGCTTCTCCTAGAAAGGTTGCCTTCACCACGGCTTACGGGAGCCCTCTCTACCCCAATACACATATACACACACAAATATACACGGTGCTAGTTGGCCGTTGACCCAGAAAAAGAGTTCATTCGCCCTTTGGAAGGTCTAGTTTTTAATCCTTCAGGGAGACTAGCCGCCCTCCTCACCAAACAAGTCTGGTGGGGGAACCAGTTTAGTCGCCGGTGACCCGACCATGAGGCAGGTAGTACTGGGTTACATGGTACCAGTAGCATATGACATGACCTGACATATATATATATACGCACACACACAAAGTATCAAATAAGATGTGAAATTCCCCTCTTTTTTCCATCACCTTCTTCTAATGCCGTTTTTCCAAACCATAATAACAACTTGTGTTAAAGTCTGACGAAGTTGCTGGATCGTTGATAAGATTCGGTAACAGAAACATGCGTAACTAAGCAGATAAACTGGTAATAAAATATTTAAAAAATATATTTGCTCGGCAATAGTGTTATATAAGGGGTCTTATTAAAAGAGTCTTATTATAAATGATGTTGTATCTTAGTGAGTGTTCTTGTCTCATTATAGAGAGGGATGTTGAACGACTCAGAGAGAGAGAGAGAGAGAGAGATTGTTCATGTTAGGAGAGATTCTTATATATTAAAAGGTTCATTCCTTAATTGTGTTGAATGGGAGAAGAAGAGGAAGAGCTCTTTGAGTGAAGGGGATAGTGTTCACTGTTCAGACATGATGATGTTGAGACGTGTATGTAAGGACATATAACACAAATATATAATACACTTTCACTTTACCTTTTTGTAAGAATCATAAGGCAAGACAAGCTTTACAAACAACACTTGATGGTTTATTTCATCACACGGCCGTGTTTCCATCACCAAGAATTCCAAGTCTCACATTTTAGTTTCAACGTGACGTCTCGCTCCCTAGACGACTGACTAGACGACTGACTCTCTCCGAGTTTCTTCACTGACTGTTTTCTAACTAAAGTTTTTCTCTATTCCTAGAACTTTCTATTTTCCGTGACATCATGAGGTGTTCTGGACATACGTGTCCAAAACTTTTCCTATTTCTCAGTAACCTATTTTTCCAATATGTTAAAAACATTATCTTATAAGCTGCATTCTTTCAATTTAAAATTTCATAAAAAACTTGAGAGTTCACATTCTTTCCTTGAAATATTTATATATATTCTAAACAAATGTTTGTTTTACATTTTTAAATTCTCACACGTAATCTATTTCTAAACTAAGTTACGAGGTTCGAATTTGTCTATTGCTATTTCATTTTCATTTTAAACTAAATTCTCCATTTTTATAATTACATGAAAAGGGAACAGCCCTTATCATGTAACAATAGTATTGAGCACTTACTTCACGTTTTTACTAGTTACAATTTTTTATATATATATATATATATAAATATATATATTTATATATATATATATGTACAAAGGGAATAAACCGTATTATGTGTTCATCAACGTTTCGTCTTTATTTCGAGACTTCTTCTGGATGAATGAGATTAAGAAACAAAAAATACCAGTACAAAATATTTGAAAATGTTTCACGTGCGCAGTGTGATGCAGTTCTATTTCAGAAAAACGGAAAAAGACGTTGGAAATTCAAAAAGGAGGGGGAGTGTGTGAGCTGTTAAAGAGAGGGAAATTTTAGTGGCGTCATATAGTCGTTAATGCAATTTTAAAAATATGAACGCAGTTAATGTTCTTACTGGAAAAAAGATATATCTGTTGAAATTCAAATATAGGTTTGTAACAGCGCCAACCCTCCCCTCTTCTTCAGTTTTTATTATTTACCATCTCCACTAAATATATATATATATATATATATATATATATATATATATATATATATATATTCAGGCTAGTAGGTCATGTATAATAACTGAAGTACTTCAGTTATTAAACTTGAGTACTTGAGCGCACATGTCGTGCACAGTTCAAGTAAAGCAATGTTAGCCTCATTATGATATTCTGCAGGGTTACTATTCGGTAGGTAGATAGAGCTTCTAAGCCACAGGAAAGGGTGATCAGTTCGAAAACTAAATTGGATAGAATGACTCCAATGACCCAGTTGTGCAATCTTCTAGTGATTGTCTACCAAAAACAACACACCTGCCTTCGTATTTGTCATAAACCAGTAGAGAAGTAATAATTTTGTGATATTCTGTCGTAACGCATACGGTGCTAGTTAGCGAGGACTCTAAAAGTATTAAAGTGATATTCCTCTCTCTCTTTCTCTTTCTCTCTCCCACTCTCTCCCTTTTCGCTCTCTATATCTATATATCTATAAAAGTGAACGTGTCTCTGTGTGTGTGTCTGTTTACATTTCCCTACGCAATAACTCTGTCAATTTTTAGTATACAGACTCGAAATTTGATATACAGGGTACTGAGATTTGGGAATATCGATGTGATCGGATTGCGAACAGAAATTTTGCTGTTAAGGGGTAAAAGTTCAACGATGTGACTTTTCAGAACTCTACCAAACTCCTCCGACAATTTTGGTTCTGAACAATTTAAAATTTTAGATAAAGGTTCCTTGGACATAGATCTTACTTAATAACTTAATTTGAGGCCAAAACAATAAATTTTAAGGGGTCATAATAGGGGTCATAGTTAAAAAAATTGACCTTTTTTTTTTGCTCAGCATATACCTCCAAACACCCGGGCAACGCCGGGAACCCGTGCTAGTATATCTATAAAAGTGAACATGTCTGTGTGTACGTGTGTCTGTCTGTGTGTCTGTGTGTTTGTGTACATTTCCCTACGCAATAACTCGGTCAATTTTTAGTCTACAGACTCGAAATTTGATATACAGGTTACTGAGATTTGCGAAAATCTCTGCGATCGGTTTTTGGCGAGAGATTTGGCGATTAAGGGGTCAAAATTCAACGATTTGACCTTTGAGAACTCTACCAAACTCCTCCGACAATTTGGTTCTACGCATTTGAAATTTTAGATATAGGTTCGTTGGACATGGATCTAACTTAATAACTTGATTTGAGCCCAAAACAATAAATGTTAAGGGGTCATAATAGGGATCAAAGTTAAAAACAATTTGACCTCTGCGGTCTCTTCCTAATTACTCAGACAATTCCTAGTATAAACATTTGAAATTTTACATAAAGGTGATTCAGAGATAGGGCAAGCTTTTTCATCAGTTTGGGTCGAAAATATTTAGTTACCAATATATAAATGCATGTATGTATGTCTGTTTGCATGTCTGCCTTAAACTTTCGATAGAGGCAACGGATTTTACCAAGATCAGTATTGTTTAAAAGTTCGACCTTTCATACGACAAATATCGAAAAATTAGCTAAAAACAATAATACCTTCCCCTTCAACTAGACACTTTTCTACAGGGGGATCACTTTTTTCGCCGATATTTTTTAAAGTTATCCTCTCCTTTAGATTGTTTAGCCTTAATTTTTAAAAAAATGTTGTTTCCGGTTTGGCGGTGGTCTTAAATGCTAGTCTATTATTATATATATAAAAGTGAACGTGTCTGTGTGTGTGTCTGTGTACATTTTCCTACGCAATAACTCTGTCAATTTTCAGTCTACAGACTCGAAATTTGATATACAGTGTACTGAGATTCGGGAAAATCTTTGGAATTCGTTTTCGGACAGAAATTCCGTTGTTAAGGGATCAATGCGGTCATAATTGGGGGTCAAAGTTAAACAAAATTGACTGCTTTTTTTTTTTTTTTTGCTCAACATACACCTCCAAACACTCGGGCAACGCCGGGCTGAAATGCTTGTATATCTATAAAAGTGAAAGTGTCTGTGTTCATAAATTGCACTTGAAATAGGTATGCGGTTACTTAGGCTGAAACTTTGTAACGATCAACAACATTAACTTTTCTTAATGAAAATATTGAACACATTATGTATCCTCATTCCATGAATTAAAAACGTGCCTTTGATTTGCCATTTCCTTTTAAAGAAAAAAGAATATATGGAAAAGATTAAAAAATCGTAAACAGAAGAATTGCCGAAAACCAAAACACTTTTATTAAAGCGGCTGTACAAATTAAATATTTCATTATTTTCCCGCCAACCGTCAGAAATGAAGGTTTTTATTTTTCTCATAGAGATAACACTATCTAGGCCATATTATCAACTTTGTCTTTGAGTCGGTGCCATTTTTTCAGAATGAATTGGACTTATTCGGTCTAAGAGTGCAGTTCTAGGAAGTTCCCATTCTCAGACTTTGCCCTCATTAATTGACGCCCACTTGCTAGAGAATTCCAACAGGACTGGCCGAAATGCCGTTCATCTAGGTACTTATTAAAAATTCTACTTTCCGAACTTGTGTTACATCTTCTAACTATGGGTTGGAAATAAATTCGCAACATCCATGGACTACAATCGCCTACACCGTCTGTATAAAAAGATTTAGATGTTCATTGGAGATGCGATGCCACATCCGAAATGTCATCAGTTCGAAGATAATCGATTTTACCCACGTCTTTATCTTGAGATATTTTTATATAATTGTAGCCTGCTGTGAGATCGCCCGACCGCGACTCGTGCAAGATTTTTATGTCGTTCAAGTTTCGAACCAGCGAGAATCAGAGACTTTGATGAGCTCTTAAAATGTCATGGAAACGACCATTTTGGTTTTGGAAATTTTACGGCTCTATTTTTTTTTTAAGTCATCAATATCCATATCGAAGGAGAGACGACAACAATATCCTACTATAATTGAGAATTTGTGTCTGTCTATGACTGAAATAACTTTTTCGTTCGTGTATTTAAAATCGAAAAAACAAATTCTATGAGCATATTTTATTTACAAAAATCGCCCAACTTCGGAAAACGAAATTAATTAAATAATAGCGAGATCTGTGTCATATTCGGATCTACTGTCAATGGACGTTTGGCATAAAACGTTCCTTGCGATACATCGAATTGTATTAATTCGATTGACTACTTTCAAGATTTAGTATGTAGTGCTCGTACCATTTGAGGTTATGTCTTTGACAATCAGTCCAACAGATGTTTGTTTCTTTCGGGCTGGAGAATGGTTTTGTTAACTTTTAGGTAGTTACTAGCAGGGTGGTGCGACGTTGCCCGGGATTGAATGATGGTCAACGAATGTTTCCCACTCTCATATTTTATTGTCACTGAAATCGATGAAATCGACTATTTTGAAATCAAATCAATTCATTGCATGCTCCGGTTTGCGACTAATCGCGGTGCACTGAGAGTAAGCTTCACATGCTTCCCCTCAATTAGTTTGCCTGCAATACATTGCAGTCTACATTGCACAATACATGGCATACTAGGGGTTTTATTAAAACAATTTATATATAATTACTTTTATTAAAGTGTAAAATGAAAAACAAGTATCACCGTTCAATTGTGCTCTACACAGAAATCATATTTCGAACGGACCTTGTCATATCAAAGAACTTACTGTTGATTTTATATGGCATACCTTACTTCTTGTGTGGTAATACAACTTTTCAAATACGCTTGTGAACGTCTGTTCTTTTTTCCACCTGATGATTTCGATTATCGATTATCGATACTTATCGATGCCATTCCGATATAAAACTTATCTACGAACACAGACACATAAAGTACCTTCCTGCGAAATTTCATTAAAAAATATAACCAGCCGTTTTTGAGTCCAGAGGGTAGATATTTTCCAACTGTTTCCTTCTAAACGAGAGAAGAGCGTGGGAGCCCGGACGATTTCGTCCATGGTTCCTAAAACTGCACAGCATCCTCTCTCAGACCGAATGAGAGCAATTCATTCTAAAAATGGCACTGGCTCTGATTTTAATATATAACGTTTGAGGTGATGGCTTTCTCTCCATCGAAAACAAGTTTGATAATATGGTTTTGATAATTTGATCTCAATGAGGAAAATCACTACATCATTTACGACGGATGGCGGGGAAATATTAAAACATCTATTGTAATCTCGTACAGCCGCGTTAATAAAAGAGCTTTATTATTTTTGGCCATTCTTACGTTTACAATTGTTTCGTCTTTTTCACGAAATTCTATTCCTTTGAAAGGAAATAACAAACCAAAGGCATTGCCCGGATTGATACAATGGAGATTCACCATTTTTTAAAATTTTCATTAAAAAACATAATATTGTTGATCGGTACAACGTTTCGGTCTAAGTAACTGCTGACCTATTCTAAGTGCAATTTCTGAACTCAGTAAATTTTCACTCCAGCTTGTCAACTTACAGAGAAACTTTAACTTTAGTAGATGAATTGGAATTAATTTTACAAGAGAATATTTTTTGGAAACAGACGTTGTTCATGGAAATTATATTCAGGCCGTCAGCAAAGAAAATACACCAAGAATATAAAAAAAGATAACTTTTATCGTTGTAGTTAGACGAGTTCTTGTTGTGAATATATTGCAGGTGAAAACAAAGGCTTAGAGCTCAGTAAATCATTTACAATAAATATAGATACACATCAGAGACAGCCAAGCAACATCAATTTAAGAAGAGAGAGAGAGAGGGATAGTGTGAGGGAGATAAAGAGAGCATATGGAAGAAAGAGATAGAGTAAAAGAGTGAGCAAGTAGGAGAGAGCAAGTGAAAAGAGAAAAAGAGTGGAATACAAAAAGAGAGTTGATGTGAAATAGAGAAAGATTTGAAGATAGAGAGCGGGAGTGGAAGATAAAGACAGATGGGAACAGAAAGAGACAAAAAGAAGAAGATAAAGAGAGCATGAAAAATAAAGAAAGAGTAACGGAGAGGCACTCCTCATCACATGGAAACTTGATTCTTAGGACGACTCTGGCTCATATACTTATGATAAATTGTGCCTTAAATTTGGTTCTTTCTGGAGCTCTAAAATAATTCGGCCATATATGTTGCTAGATTATATTTAATTCAGAAGCGGTCCTAGCAGGATCAGTCGCTTAGATATTTCTGACCGCGACATACAACACTAGGTTTTTTTTTGTCAGGACAATTTCTCTGGCATTTTATCTATCATAAATCCGACTGGGGGTCGCTTGTGAATTTCATACTTCATCCGAAGAAGGAAGCTGGCTAAACTCGCCTAGGCTTAGTGCTGTAGTTTCATATTCATTTCAGTTTCATGTTATTTAGTGGGGTGTGGTATTGGTCCAAGGCCTTGCTACTTTTCTTTAGGGCGAAGTAAATTTATAGATTACTGCCTGAACCGCCATGAGTGAATAGGGGCTACTCATGTATTTTTTTTAAATCCTTTCATTTTAAAGCCACACATTCCTACGGTTGCAAAAAAAAAAAAAAAGTAAATATCAACGATGTTCACTGTTTTTATATCCCAGCTTTGGGAGGAAATTTTTACAACGTTACTCTTTACATATTTATTCACGTTGTCATCCTCCCCTTCATACAGCGCATGATATTCTCAAATATTAACCCAGAACAAACTAGACTTAACGTCGCTTAGCTTCGGTTTGTCGGCTTGATTATTTAGTATATAATATAATCTAACATTTCTCTAACGATTTCTAAAACATTTAACCATGTAAAACGGAATCCTGTCACAGAGTAAGCAATTAATAATAGTAGTGTAAGATGTGTTCGTCATTTAACGTTAATAATTATTCAAGTTACCATAACAGTGTCAAACTGTCTGGATCTCATGTTGTGTAATTGGGTACCAAAATAGTAATTGTGTACCATATTACTATACAGTGATCTGTACTTGTGACAGAGGGTTTATCCTGATGTGTGTACGTGTCATTAAATGTTTGTGGTGATTCTTCACCATCTGCGCCCTAAGTTGTATTGTTGCGGTCTATGTTCTGATCGTCTAAATGTTCATATGCAGGTGCGCGCGCGTGTGTGTGTGTGATATGTATTTTGGGCATACCTTATTTCCGGCGTCGTTGATCTTGTCCACCTGAAATTCATCTTGTTCTTGGAGGGGAGGTTGGAACCTGTTTGAGTGAATATTCATTCACGTCCAATACCGCTGATTGTTTTTTTTATTTTTTATAGTTTTTAATCACTTTCCAGGTGTTGATCGCAGAATAATGGAAAGTAAATATCTTTGCTTGAGTGGTTAATTCTAGGTCTCCATTCAAAGACACGTCAGCTCCCTTCCCCCGGTAAAGACGGGAGAACGACCTGTAACACCGTCCGCCATGCTCAACGTCCAAATACCAACCCCAATTATTAGCTAACTAGAACCACGTAACATACACGTAGTTCCGTTGGCTGACCAGACACTTCCGGTAAACTTGTCTATGATATCATTTTATTATATTTTGAGAGATTTATCAATATTCTCATATTCATCTCTTGCTTATTTCTCCAGTAAGATAGATAGATAGATCGAGATGGATAGATACAGAAATAGATAGATAATTAGATCGAGAGATATATCGATAATACATATAGATAAATAGATAACTAACAGATACTTTCTTGTTTCGACCTACTACATAACAATCAATGGCAACCATGGTTCTAAGACAAACAAAGACTGACATTATTTACATAATCGAAACCAAAAGAGTCCGATCTGTTCGAAACGGAATAAAACAGTAGATTTAGCAGAATATACTTACCATTGCTGAAATGCCATTAGTGCAAACGTAATAGAATTTTGATCATATCCTAGGATATTTAAGTAAAATTATAGTCTGGTGTGTCATCATACGCGGGTGCTTATGGTCAATATCCTAGAATATCCGGGAGTTTACTGCATAGATAACCAAAAATATTCACGCGTACATCAAAGAAATAACGAAAAATTTTCAGGAATATATTTGGGAAATAACCTCGAATATTTGCGTGTAACAGTACACAAATTAGGTAGAATAACCGGACTATATCTTTTTGAATAACTTAAAATATTCACACGTATATCAAATAAATAACGTAAAATTTCCGGGAATATATTTGGGAAATAATCTAGGATATTCCTGTGTAACTGTACAGAAATTAGGTAGAATGACCGGACTATATCTTTTTGAATAACCTAAAATATTCACGTATACATCTAATGAATAACCTAGAGTATTAACGATATATCTGAAATAATCTACGATATTCATGCGTACATCTAATAATAGAGGTAGAATATCAATGATTATATCTGACAAATAACTTTAATTAATCACCTGTACATTTAATGAATAACGTAGAATATCAACAAGTATATCTGGTAAATAACCACAAATATTCACGTGTACATCTAATGAATTACGTCGAATATCCGCGAATGTATTTAGTAAATAGCGTGGAATATGCACACGTAAATCTTACGGATGAGGGAAACCTAAAGCGGGGTCACCGAAATTGTTCGTTTCCCCGTTTTTTCTACACTTAACTCAAATCGATGAATTTGTTTGGCGATTATCGAAGGGATTAGAGTCGTTAATCCATAATCCCAAGTTACAACAACGCTACGCTTTCAATATTGCAATTTTTCCTTCAATATAATAATCCCTCACACTAACGAAAGAAGGGAACAAATCGTTAGTTAAACACCAGAAGAATCACAAATAGCGACCCCCCCCAAAAAAAACAATGCAGTTATATCGCGTTTATTTAACTTGAGCGTTTTGTGCTTAAAATACCATCATGTTCTAAATCGTTAAAAACAAATGAAAATTACATATTGGTTAAAATACTATATGAAATTAATCAGGATATATCGACAAACCGGGTGATAGAACGACCAAGAAAAGACTGACACTTGATTCGTAACATGACGTGGGCTGTGCTTTGATTGGTGACTTTGACCAACACCTACAGGTCAGAGGTGACGCCCAAAACAGAAGTCGATAAAATTATGTGATACGGAGATATTTAAAGCAAAGAAGACGTATCCACATGCTCCTTATAATGAGAGAAGCGAATGCGGTGTGGCTGATATACTTAGAGCAGTAATAAGTTTCCATCCATAGCCTTAAGCCCGGAAGGGGTATAGGTCATCTACAACTTTGTAGATGCTTTTGTAGCGACTGAGTTCTTTTTACGGAGTGAGGGTGCTGGCCCTACGCTCAACCTTCCCAGAAGATACATACAGCGCCTAGCCTTCTCAGATGGTCACCCATCTGGTACTGACCAGACTTAACGTTGCTTAACTTCGGTGATCTAGCGAGAACTGGTGTGTCAACGTGATTGTACCGTACAGTAATATATATATATATATATATATATATATATATATATATATATATATATATATATATATATATATATATATATATATATATATATATTTGTTCATCTGTCTGTCCGTCTGCCTGTTAATATCTCTCGCGTGCATCGTACACCGTTGCTCTGATGATTTATGTGACTATTTCTCTTAATAATTGAAACTATTTTCATACACATGACGGGAGGCTATCCTTCTATCTGTCAGTCTATCTATTAATCTATCTATCTATCTATATATGTTTCACTTTCTCGTGTGAACGAGTGGACTGCCGCTCTTATGTGATATGCGACTGTTTGTCTTTTATAATAAATGTTATTATAAACATTGTTGGTATCTATCTACTTTCTTTCTCTTTCTCTCTGTTGTGCGCAGAAGTGGCCTGTAGCTCTTACGTGTTAGGTGATTGTCTCTCTTTTCAAATAAACCGCTTGAAATGTAACGTTGGCATTTCAGTAATTTGCAATTCACAGACTTTCAACGACACATGTGTATAAGGGTACTTTGCGAGCCTGTCTTTGTTTTATCGTTATTTCCATGGCAGGTGCTCGTCTGAGCTCCAATTTCACGTCCGGCTGAAACTACTGTCAATAATTTTCCCCACTCTTTGTCTATGCTAAAATCCAAAGGTAGATTCCATGCGCAAGGATTCTTTCTTAGAACTGCACGCCAGTGGAATTCTCTGCCGCTTGCCTGTTTCCCACCTGACTACAACCTAACTACAACTTGGACATCTTCAAGTCACACATAAACTCCTGATAAACCGCCCCCTTAAGTAAAACACTCTATCAAAACCCCCAATACTAATGATTACTAAAATAGTATCTCACTGATTACTATACACGCAATAACCCTTATCCCTGAGTGGCCTTCGGGCCTTGATAAGTGGTGACCCCCATGTAAAAAAAATGTAATATTAAAGATTGTCACACACATCGACTAAATAACAGTACGTTACGTCTTATATGTGAAATTAAAGTTTATTAGGATGATTGGTTTCCCCAATATTCTATAGGATTCCATATTTACAGGGAAAAAGAAACACTTGAAATCCAATATATGTTAAGATGCTTTAGTTATGTGCCGGAATATCTTATTCCTTCTTGGTGGTTGCTTTTTTGAAAGTATAATTTGTTTTCTCTATTGTTTAAAACACTCCTATATTTAAATTAACTGTAGCATCTTAACGTCGATAAATGTTTACGTGTTTTGATTATGGGACACAATATTTCGTGTTTCTTCTGAAATGCTCAATATAAAACAAGAGGTTATTGGAAGAGGTTTTTTTTACACGGTGGTACCCACTTATCAAGGCCCGGAAGCCACTCAGGGATAAGAGTTATTGCAAGTACATTACGTTAATGTGGAAATTTGATGAAGTGTTTACTTAAGGGGCGGTTCATTAGGAATTTGTTAACGTTGAACTTGAAGACATCCAAGTTGTAGTCAGGTGGGAAGCAAGCAGACGGAGAGTTCCACAGGCATGCAGATCTAAGAAAGAAGCTTTGTTCATGGAATCCACGTTTTGATTTAGGCACAGATAAAGAGTGGGGGAAATTTTTCACAGTGGATTCAGCTAGACGGGTGTTTTTCGTGAAAGATTGGAGAGGGGGGACCAGAGATTGGAGTTCAGACGAGCACCTGTCATGGAAATAACGATAAAACAAGGATAGACTCGCAACGTCTCTTCTGTGGGAGAGAGGTTGCAGGGTAGAGAAAAGGGCATCCCCCACTAAGCCACGAAGTCTATTTTGTACTCTGTCAAGGCAGGATAGGCTGTTTTTAGCAGCTCCTGCCCAGATATGGCAACAGTATTCCATCCTTGGACGTACTTGGCTTTTATATAGATAGAGAAATGCATCAGTAGTGAGGTATCTTCTGGAGCGGTAGAAGGATCCCACCATCTTCCCAGCGACCTTGGCAACAGACTTGATGTATGTGTTCCATTTCAGATCAGGAGTAAAGGACAAACCGAGAAGCTTGTCAAAACACAGGGCTTCTCCTAGACGAGTTATCCATTTCAATTGATGCCAGATGGGGATCAGAGCGTTGATGAGTAATGCAGGAAAATAAAAGGCTTCTCCCTACATATCAGTATAATGCTAATGTCAATATTAGCGGATTTAAGCAATTCATGAAAATTCCATATAGAGCATCAATGTATATGAGGAGGAGTAAATTGTTGTATTTAACATTTACCAGATTCATGGGCCACAAACAAGGTATATAAATAATATTTTTTATTTCATAGAGTTTCTAAAAATAAGATTCTTTCCTTTCTAAACTGTAGTTAAAATAAGAAAATAATTATTTGTATTTTATTCCTTATGTGATGAACAATAAACAATTAAATTACATTATTAACTCCCATCATATATATATATATATATATATATATATATATATATATATATATATATTGATATTTAAATTTTATGATTTGAAAAGGTAACTTTTCAAATATAGAAGTTTCACTGTTTGCAAACAAAGAATACCGTTTAAAAATAAATATGACGGTATTCTTTGTTTTCGCACAATAAAAATTCTATATTTGAAAATTAACCTTTTCAAATCATAAAATTTAAATACCTAATATATAATTTATTTGCTCTATCTTGTATATTAATCTCTTTTATTTAGCTGGGATTGTCTTATGTGAATTATTGCATCTAATAATATCTTGTAAGACCGAAAATCACTTCATTTGCATACGAGTAGATATATTGCACTTGTTTATCCTGAAAAATCTCTCTCTCTCTCTCTCTCTCTCTCTCTCTCTCTCTCTCTCTATATATATATATATATATATATATATATATATATACGTTTTTATTTTTTATTACCGTATATTTCTGTCAAGTTACATTATTGTTTCAGCTACGCGGCCGTTTTTTTGGCCGTCTGTAGCTGCCTCAGACTTTTACACGAATGTTCGTTATTATGAGATGAAAGAGTGAAAAAGTGAATGAGGTTAGTGGGGTGCGAGGAGGGTGGAAGAAAGAGTAGAAGGGAAAAAGTTTTTATTAATTACCATTTCCACTAAATATATACACATATATGTGTGTGTGTGTGTGTGTGTGTGTGTGTGTGCGCACGCGCGTGTGTAAGAGAGAAGAAATAAATTAAAACTCTAAATTAAAATTTATAAATAAATTTATAATTCGACAGACTTCAAGACAATAATTTTTGGAGTATGCCAAATATTAAATGTAATTGTAAATTTTCATTTACAGTTTAAAGTAATTTTCTTCTTCTCTTATGATGACCCTTAATTTCTAATTCTTTGCCGGCAACGTTATCTCTCGCTATGGCAATGTCAAATAGAGAACTCGTTCCACAGATCCACTAACCCCGGATTTTTCATGTAAGGATATCTGAAAAAAAAAAAACAGTCTATGTAAACAAACCACAAACCCTGCAAGATTTAGAGGAAAACATCAGAAACAAAATAAGGGAGTCAAATCATAATCCAGAGATTCTGCAATCTGTCATAAATGATGTTTAGAAAGAGCACAAATATACGAAGCTGAAAATGGGCAACATTTAAAAGACATGTTGTTTCAAAAATCAAGATGGTTTCCATTTTCTATTTTTCCCATGGAAATTTTCCAGTGTTTTAGTCAGCATATGTTAAAATTACACACAACTATCATAAAAAATAAAGAATCTCTTCTAGTTCAAAACCCTATACGCTATATATATATATATATATATATATATATATATATATATATATATATATATATATATATATATATATATTGGCTATAAGTCAAGGGATCACGTCTCTCTAGTTCTTTATGTTATGACGGGCAGACAATGTTTGTTTGGTGGTAAAAATACCGTTGTAGAGTTATTGGTCAATTATCCCTGTCCGGTGTACCTTAATTATTTTGAGATATCTTTCAAGATATTAGTCTGGGAACTAAACATTTTCTGTCTAGGCTAATTCGTTTTCGATACCTTACAAACATATTTTCTTTTGTTTTTGTTCCCATAAACCGATTGTGTGTGTGTGTTTGTCTGTCGAGAAGTTGATAGTCTCTTAAAATAAATGTGTTTCACTATAACCATTCGTCACATTAGAAAAATACACTTAAAAAGACTCTACGTTGAATTGATTTATGGTCGCTTAAATATTTGTGCCTTTTCTTGAATTTAGAAAGAACCATGCTTGTTAGTTTGACAAAGAAAACTATGGAAAAATATATAACTAATTCTGTTTATCATTAAGTTCGCGAGCTTAAATTCCGCCATCTATGCGTCATTTAATCTTTAATATAATTACTATGTTCTTCTTTTTTTATCAAATAAGGCTTTTTGCATTAGAATATGTTTTTGTTTATCACAACTATGACTCATCGGAGTATATTAGGTATTTGTATTTTTTTTTTTAGCAAAGTAGTTTTATCTTATCGAATATAACACTTTGGAAAATATACATTGTGAATACCATCACGACTACAAGTGTTTGACTTTTGCAGATGACGCGTTAGTTGCGGCATTTTTTTTGTATATATTCTTATTTCTTATGACAAATAATCTAAAACGTTGTCAGATATATGAATAAGTTAGACATTTAATTAAGTTTAAGTCTGGGCACCTTTAAGTTACGTATTCTTACTTTGCGTGCTTTTTTATGACTATGAATGTGTTAAAAACAAAAAAGGCTTCACTTATGAACAAATCCTCTTAGTTAATTAGTGAAGAATATAAAAAAGACATTCATGTGAGAATTGTTACATAATTATATTGCTCTTTAAATTTCTCATGTTTAATGTCCGCCATCACGGTGCCCTTTAATCTGTAATGTTTCTACTATTATATAAAATTCACTATGTGTGTGCGTATATGAGTTCCTTACTTATAGGTTCGAAACGGCTAAGCTAATCATTTGCAAGTTTCACAAAAATATAATTTTTTATTTCTGGCAGTGTTCTTATATATGTTTTCCACGGGAATTCATCCAGTAAGTATTGAAAATCAAAGAAAATCCGATCTTAAATATAGTCTTTCTTCTTATAGATGAAAAATAATTTTTACATGGGAATATTTTACGTTACACCACTATAACCATGGGCGGTGTAACATGAAATATTCTCCTGTATAAATCTTTTTTTTTATTTTTAATAGAACAAAGACTATTTTAACATCCTCAAGCCTAAATATCAGCTGATGTGATATTGTAAACGAACACAGACGGAATTTCATGAACGATTGTATCATTATTATATTTTAATTCTTTTCGAATTACTCAACTGGGAAAATTATTCCTCGTAATATAGAATAAACAGTAGCGGATTGATTTAGTGATACATACATACGCATTCTGCATAAATTAAAATATCATGTTTAAGCGTATTATACGAGCGGGCAACGACGGGAATCCAGCTAGTAATTACTATGTTTTTTTTATTTCTATGTAATAAGACGTTTCATATTTGAGTAAATTTTTAATCAATATTGTAAACACCTTCGTAACTCAAAACGGTTTAGGTCAATAATCGTTTATTACTCAAACCCCCTGTCTAATATATATATATATATATATATATATATATATATATATATATATATGTATATATATATATATTAAATTGTGATTCCATGAATTTCAAAAAACTCTCATTGAAATGAAATGAAGTGGTTGAGTTTCATATCAAAGAATTTTTATTATTCTAAGCAAGACAAATAATACTTTAGAAAATTAATCTCCTTAACCTATAGGGTTTCGATGTCTACCATCTCATCAGAGGAGAGAAAATATTAGCAAATACTTGTAAAGGTATGCACCCTATTTGCTAAAGTCAGTGAGACAGGGAAAGTCAAAGTCAAAATAATAAATTTATCAGAAGTTGTGTAGCAGGAGGATTTGCAGAAAAAGGATATGAAAGTTTTTTTAAATCCAGCTTGCTTGGTAAAATCCATATTATGCGTTCTTTACATCCGTTTGGTAATAAGGTCCACGTTATGTATTGGGTAATCCGGATGACCCAATATATCTTCCATATCGAGCAATTTTTGTTTAGATGGGATAACTTATAGAATATTACTGCCAGTAATATTTTGTAAACTTTACGATCTCATTTTACCATAACAACTGATTGTTAAATAAAAACTATTCTGAAGTATATATATATATATATATATATATATATATATATATATATATATATATATATATATATATATATATATATAGACTAGCATGGGCGCCCGGCGTGGCCCGGGTGTTCGGAGGTGTATGCTGCGCAAAAAAAAAAGACGGTCAATTTTTAAAAGATTTGAGCCCTATTATGACCCTTCAACATTTATTGTTTTGGGCTCAAATCAAGTTATTAAGTTAGATCCATGTCCAACGAATCTATATCTTACATTTCAAGTGTTTAGACCCAACATTGTCGGATGAGTTTGGTAGAGTTCTCAAAGGTCAAATCATTGAACTATGACCCCTTACCAGCCAAATTTCTGGTCGAAAACCGATCACATAGATTTTCCCAAAACTCAGTGCTCTGTATATCAAATTTCAAGTCTGTAAACTAAAAATTGACAGAGTTATTGCGTAGGAAAATGTCCACACACAGACACACAGACAGACATACAGACACGTTCACTTATATATATATATATATATATATATATATATATATATATATATATAAAGTCGAATAAACACATAGTGAATTGGAATATATGTATACATTCGCATTGATTGAATCTTTCGGACTACTATTCTCATCTTGAGTGTTATTTTCACATTATTTCCGTCTATCAAATCTCCGAAATTTGATCTGGTGTAGCTGGTCGAACTCAGAAGTATTTTTTCGAACTCGTAAAGCTGGCCGGAAGTTTAAACGGGCACTTTATATTATCCACCGGAACAGAGTGGTCTCTTTTCGCCAACAATGACTGGATAGAAATTGTATTGCAAGTATCGAGTGTCCTGACTTCACTGAGGATAAACATACAACCCCCTGGAAGAGTGTAACTTTACAACTGGATTTTAATAAGTACTTTATCCACTATGTCACTGGTCCTTACAACAAATTCTTAGTATGAGTTTTTTAATCATTAAACCAACTTTATTTTCCACGTGTACAATATTATAACTTATTACTATATATTATTTATGCATATGTATTTGTCCTCATTACGGCAGGATACATCTGAAGAAGATCGGAAATTACATCGAACAAAACGTTGTAAAACTAACAGTGAAGATAAAAACAGTAGTCTGAAGAATGCAAATAAAACTGATAACCGATCCTCAGAAACACATGTTAAAACAGATATTTTTCGTTGTTTTTCATGGTTAAGATTTGCAGGAGGTTAAACAATAAATTTTGCCGGACAACGTGACCAAGAGTCACGTACAGAATCTTTGTGTAGTTCAAGACGGAAACAAAGATGTCGGTGACAAGTCTAGAAAAGCCCGGGTATTGATATTTTTTTATCACACAAAATATCTGGCTACTGAGTGGCCACATTTTTGCGAAACAATGCCGATCAGAAATCTTCATCTAGTCTACATAAAAAGAGAACGAAGAGATAGAGCCGACCAAGTTGTCAACGCCCTCACCGCCACTCGAACCTTCCGCCACCCACTCCTTTCTTTCTACATGCCGAGTATTTTTGCTGAAATAAAACAAAGCTTTGTATGAACAACTTCTCAGCTTATGTTTGTAAGAGCAGATTGATTATATATATATATATATATATATATATATATATATGTATATATATATATATATATAATATTGTATAGCTGCACTGATGAGCTATGAAACACCGAAACAGTACTGTATGTGGATGATTATATATATATATATATATATATATATATTAAAAGCGAAGTGGGGCCTTTGTCTTTAAACCTTATAAAAAAGATCGACACTAAAGCAAAAAGAAATAAGATTGCAAAGGTAAAGTAAGAAAAATAAATTGAAAAGGAAGAACATCGGCTAAAAGGGGGAGAAAGAGAAAAGAAAAGGGGGAACGGTGAAGAAACTTGAAGTACTTTTCGCCGACTGTCTTCAGAAGTAAATGTCGGAATGAAATAATGTTTGCATGAAGTAATTTCTATGAGGGGGAAAAAACAAAACAAAACAAAACACCGCCTAGAAATTAACCTGGTGGCGCCACCAAGTTAATTTCTACGAGATTAAGGCATGCAAACATTATTTGTAACATAATTTATTTTGTGCCAAATTAGAGAGCGCCCCTTTTTGGGGAGCTGGGGTTTCTACATTAATAAACCTTGTGCCTAACTTGGTCTGCACTTGTTTGAAAGCAAACACACACATTTCCGTAAGTACAGTTGAAACTGTTGGCACACGAAGATTGACAGGTGTTTATGCCTCCAGTGCACAATGAAAGTTAAGCTACGTTGACATTATAATTAAAAAGAAATATCGGCAATGAAACATCTAACTGTCTCTCTCTCGCGCGCTCTCTCTCTCTCTCTCTTTCTCCGTTTCTCTCTTTGATCCTTTTCTCTCTCTTTCTTCATTGAAAGAGAGAAATGCATATGATTGTATCGCTTTAAACAGTTGAAGCTTATATATTAGGGTCGACAGACGCGACATAGCAGTTTAACTGCATGCGTTTGGTTTCAACTGATCTTTATAAAATATCGTCCAACCATATTAAACGTAAAATGAATTACATATTCTTATAAAAATACATTTGTACGATATTTTATATAGACGTTCAATTTCAGCATGTGATCTCAATCAGTAATGCCGACGGTGAAAATGCTGCCAGTGAAGACGCAATGAAGACTAGAGACGCGACCCGTGCCAAACAGTTATAGCTGACGACATAGTAACCCGTTGCGTTGATGTTTTCATGTGCCCATCGTTGGATATCGTTTATTCCACCTGGGGAGCTGGTTGCGTTCCAAGGACGTCCCTCAACCAAGTAAATTTTCCTGGAAACGATATTGCCATAATTTTACATTATTTTCAGTTTCGGGTAACAAAGTGTTGTGGCTCATTTATTTAAGTAAACCTGATAGATATAGGGGGATATTTATTTTACTATTGAAATAGGTTGAGGATTTTAGTTTTGTTTTATTTCGTTTCATATTATGTGAGATTACGGGGTTAAGACGTTTCGGGGGGAGTTTATCTTGGGTGTATTTAATATTCTCAGAACATACAGAATTTAGTAATTTAGTAATTATTGTAATGTTTTGGTCGATTATTTTCTATGCGCTGACAGCTTAGGTATTCTGTTTAAACCAAAGGAAATTATTGATTTCATGATCGAATAAGGTTGGTTTAAAAATTTATGGACGTAGAATTAGATAGGCTAGGTTTATTGTAAGGGCTAAATGGTTCTGACATTAAGTTTTAAGTAACGTCGGAAAATGAGTTTCTTTTAACAGGCTCTATAGTTATGGTGAGACCGAAGGTTTTGAAAAAAGGAGTGTAGCCTCTTAATGGCATTATTATATTCCCCAAGTCTAGCTCTAGTAATAAAGAATGCGTCATACCTTTAAAGTTCTTGAATAGATTTAAATTCAAGCTTGTGTTCCTTAAACAGATATAAGCCGATTAAATCTGCGATGTGTGCAGAGTCAGTCCCCATAAGAATATCCAAATCCTATTTTAAAAGAATAAGAAGAATCGTATAGCTAAAAGTATTAATTTAATTTCGGTGTCTATGAGATCAGTGCATTTTTTTGCAAATATCAGGGCCTTATTTAAGGAGATAAGAGTAACTGTCTTCTACTAATTATCAATATCAAATGTTACGGACCTCAGCATTTGTTTATCTTTAAGGGTAAGGAATCATTTTCTGAGTCTAAACATTGCCAGAGAGAGAGAGAGAGACAAAGAAAGAGAGAGAGAAAGAGATAGGTCCTTTTTCTTAATGGATGGGATTATTCTATCAATAAATCCTTTACTTACTGCGCCTATATCCGAACTAGAGAGCCAACTATTAGTAGGGTTGCCGTGAAAATTGGGTTTGTGGTCTTTGAGGATACACCTAGGAGTTCCTGGGTTAGAATTTCTGCATAGTTATGAATTTTTAATGATTTATTTAGTTCTAAGTTTTTTTTTATATTAGTTATTTTATCTCACCAATAAGAGTAAATTAATGAGATTGTGTTTTAATTTTTCTAACAACATTGTCAAGTTTCCTAGTAATTGGGTTGAACTGGTGTTTATGATTTCTAAATTTAATGCTCTTTACAAAATTAATAATAGGGTTTTCAAAATCATCTAAATAAGAGTTGTTGTTGGGGTGGGATAAAAATTTAAGACCATAAAATTTAGCCGCCTCTATTTGAATATTCTTATGTTCTCTACTAGAGTTGATGCGGATATCCTTTCTTAGGAATTCCGGTTGGAATACTTCTTCAGTTGGTAGTGTCATATTAAAGTTGTTGTATTCCAGGAAAATATTAAAGATGGGGCAAATTTGTAGATATAAACCTGTTTCGTAGGCGTTGGTATGATTTTCGAAAAAAAGAGGGAGTTATTTCTAAAATAAAACACGTTTTATTCTTGTTTGTTTCTGTGTTCACATTTTAATTAACATATACTATAGGAACGCTGTTTCACTAAATAATTTTCATACTGAAAACCGTCGTTTACAGACCTTTGTTCCAAAATTTCTATATATACTATTTATTAAAAAGGAAATCTACAGTTAAGAAGTAATCCCATTTGCATATTACATTAAAGAAATCTATCTAAATAATAACCACCATTTTATAAAGTGTTCGTTGTAATAAAATTGTTTCAATTGTTCTATTTAGTAATATTATTTAAAGTTTATCTATTTCATTTATTCATAAATTTTGTTTTGATTTAAGTTAATTTATTTTCAGTTATTATAACGTACACCAATATCACTTTAAACGAAAATTTATGTAAGCTACGAGTTATTTCCCGTATAATTTTTATAGACGAAAATAAATGTTTTATACTTTTATATCCAAAATGCAGGTCGTAAATGTTAGAATGTTCTATGTATCTTACATAGTATGGAGATAAACCCCTTGCATGCCGATATGTTTTAATCTGGCAAACCCTGATATATACAGCTAGTATATATACATATATTTATATATATATACATATATATATTTATATTTATATAGTGAAACATTGCGAGCCTGTCTCTGCTTTATCATAACTTTCATGGCAAGTTCTCATTTGAGCTTCAATCTATGCCCTCTCGCCAAAAACATTTCACGAAAAACACTTGTCTAGCTAAAACAACTATTCGCATTCTGACAAAGAAGGCTGTTGGAGGGGTTAATTGTCTTGATTACCATAATAATAAATCTTCGGAAAAGTCCATATAGTTACAAAAAACAGATGGATGACCATAATGGGCAGAATACAAGTCGGGATTAATTGTATTCCGGTTAAAATGAACACAATTAATTTTAGCGACTACATAATGTAAGGGACAGAATACAAGTCATGATTAAATGTATTCCGGTTAAAATAAACATAATTAATTTCAACGACTACATACTGTAAGGGGCAGAATACAAGTCATGATTAAATGTATTCCGGTCAAAATAAACATAATTAATTTCAACGACTACATACTGTAAGGGGCAGAATACAAGTCATGATTAAATGTATTCCGGTTAAAATAAACACAATTAATTTCAACGACTACATACTGTAAGGGGCAGAATACAAGTCATGATTAAATGTATTCCGGTTAAAATAAACATAATTAATTTCAACGACTACATACTGTAAGGGGCAGAATACAAGTCATGATTAAATGTATTCCGGTTAAAATGAACACAATTAATTTCAACGACTACATACTGTAAGGGGCAGAATACAAGCTATGATTAAATGTATTCCGGTTAAAATAAACATAATTAATTTCAACGACTACATACTGTAAGGGGCAGAATACAAGTTATGATTAAATGTATTCCGGTTAAAATAAACACAATTAATTTCAACGACTACATACTGTAAGGGGCAGAATACAAGTCATGATTAAATGTATTCCGGTTAAAATAAACATAATTAATTTCAACGACTACATACTGTAAGGGACAGAATACAAGTCATGATTAAATGTATTCCGGTTAAAATAAACATAATTAATTTCAACGACTACATACTGTAAGGGGCAGAATACAAGTCATGATTAAATGTATTCCGGTTAAAATAAACACAATTAATTTCAACGACTACATACTGTAAGGGGCAGAATACAAGTCATGATTAAATGTATTCCGGTTAAAATAAACATAATTAATTTCAACGACTACATAATGTAAGGGGCAGAATACAAGTCATGGTTAAATGTATTCCGGTTAAAATAAACACAATTAATTTCAACGACTACATACTGTAAGGGGCAGAATACAAGTCATGGTTAAATGTATTCCGGTTAAAATAAACACAATTAATTTCAACGACTACATACTGTAAGGGGCAGAATACAAGTCATGATTAAATGTATTCCGGTTAAAATAAACACAATTAATTTCAACGACTACATAATGTAAGGGGCAGAATACAAGTCATGGTTAAATGTATTCCGGTTAAAATGAACACAATTAATTTCAACGACTACATACTGTAAGGGGCAGAATACAAGTCATGGTTAAATGTATTCCGGTTAAAATGAACACAATTAATTTTAGCGACTACATAATGTAAATGGCAGAATACAAGTCATGATTAAATGTATTCCGGTTAAAATAAACACAATTAATTTCAACGACTACATACTGTAAGGGGCAGAATACAAGTCATGGTTAAATGTATTCCGGTTAAAATAAACGCAATTAATTTCAATTACTACATAATGTAAAGGACAGAATACAAGTCATGATTAAATGTATTCCGGTTAAAATGAACACAATTAATTTCAACGACTACATACTGTAAGGGGCAGAATACAAGTCATGGTTAAATGTATTCCGGTTAAAATAAACGCAATTAATTTCAGCGACTACATAATATTTTTGCTTAGTTTAGTTTGCTTACTTTCAGATTTGTCTTTTCGTTTATTTTAAAACGCTTAAAATCCGGAGGATAAAAAGAATTCCCCCAGGAAGTTCTATAATCCTAATTGCCTTTCGTTATCACCTCTTCCATTTTATTGCAGTGACTATTTTCTGCACAACGGGCCGAGGGCCAATCGATAGGTAAGGAAGGATTAAGAGAAATATTAGAGATGATTTGTGGGGATAATCCGATTTAAAAGAGATTGGAAAGATAAATCATTTAAAAAATTGTACGACTATCAATCTACTAGCTGGACGCCCGACGTTGCCCGGTCGTACAATACTCTTTAACAGAATAGTTTAATTCATGCAGATTGCGTATGTATTATTAGAAAACGAATCTTCTATTGAATATTATATATTATGAGGAATAATTTGTCCGGCGAACTAATTCGGAAAAACAAAAAATAATGATAATAACGTCGTTCAACAAATACCGCCTGTGTTTCTCTATTTTCTCTATTTGGAATTTAGGATCTTAAAATAGTATTAATTCTCTTATAAATAAAAAGAAGAATTTTTACAGGAAAATATCTGACGTTACGCCAGCCAAGGTTTCACCGATGTAACGTAAAATATTTCCGTGTAAAATTCTTTTAATCTATTAGAAACGTAACACTATTTTTACGATCGGATTTATTCTATTTTCGATACTTCTCGGAAAAAGTTTTGTAAAAAACATATCTAAGAACACTACCAGGAATATTAATTTCCTTTGTATGAAATTTGCAAACGATAGACTCGACCGCTTAAGAAGTCACACACACAAAGTTACTTTTATATAATTAGAGAAATTATAATAAAAAGGTATTTTCTTAAGTTGTCTGTCCATCCGTAAAAATAACATTGATTTTTTTTAATTAACGAAATAACTCTGTTGAGATTTTAAATTACTTTTATCAAGATGTAACATTTTTATATAGAATATTTGGTATTTTTAAATTACTTTTATTAAGATGTAACATTTTTGTATAGAATATTTGGTATTTTTAAATTACTTTTATTAAGATGTAACATTTTTGTATAGAATATTTGGTATTTTTAAATTACTTTTATTAAGATGTAACATTTTTATATTGAATATTTGGTATTTTTTAAATTACTTTTATTAAGATGTAACATTTTTATATAGAATATTTGGTATTTTTAAATTACTTTTATTAAGATGTAACGTTTTTATATAGAATATTTGGTATTTTTAAATTACTTTTATTAAGATGTAACATTTTTGTATAGAATATTTGGTATTTTTAAATTACTTTTATTAAGATGTAACGTTTTTATATAAAATATTTGGTATTTTTAAATTACTTTTGTTAAGATGTAACATTTTTATATAGAATATTTGGTATTTTTAAATTACGTTTATTAAGATGTAACATTTTTATATGGAATATTTGGTATTTTAAAATTACTTTTATTAAGATGTAACGTTTTTATATAGAATATTTGGTATTTTTAAATTACTTTTATTAAGATGTAACGTTTTTATAGAATATTTGGTATTTTTAAATTAGTTTTATTAAGATGTAACATTTTTATATAGAATATTTGGTATTTTTAAATTAGTTTTATTAAGATGTAACATTTTTATATAGAATATTTGGTATTTTTAAATTACTTTTATTAAGATGTAACATTTTTATATAGAATATTTGGTATTTTTAAATTACTTTTATTAAGATGTAACGTTTTTATATAGAATATTTGGTATTTTTAAATTAGTTTTATTAAGATGTAACATTTTTGTATAGAATATTTGGTATTTTAAATTACTTTTATTAGGCTGTAACGTTTTTATATAGAATATTTGGTATTTTTAAATTACTTTTATTAAGATGTAACATATTTATATAAAATATTTGGTATTTTAAATTACTTTTATTAAGATGTAACGTTTTTATATAGAATATTTGGCATGTTTATGAGCTAACCAATCGTAGTTTACCCCCTAAAACATCACAATCTTTTGGTCAAGTTGTAAAAACTATGCATTAGTTTCTATTCGTATCGGTGACACACGATATCTGTGTGCGTCAATTTTAATCCTCACTATGAGGTTGCCTAAAATGTACAAAACTAACGGTAAATGTTACAGTCGCCATTTCCTGCATGATACGCCTCAGTCGAAAAACAGTAAATCACTCTGCATGTAACAAGATGCCCATCTGGAATCAATTGAAATAAACGACCCTCGTCTTGGGAAGGCTTCATGTTTTGACAAGCTTCTGGACTTGACCTTAACTCTCAATCTTAAATAGAACCCGTATATAAAATCCATTGCCAAGGTCGCTGGAAAAATGGTTGAATCCTTCTAACGCTTCAGTAGATATCTCACTCCTGATGAAATAATCTACCTATATAAAAGCTAGATACGACAAAAGATGGAGTACTGTTGCCACATCTGGTCAGGAGCTGCTAAAAGACAGAGTTCATAATAGACTTCGTAGCTTAGTAAGGGATGACTTTTTTTCTTCCCTGCAACCTCTTTCCCCACAGAAGAGACGTTGCGACCTGACTGTGCTTTATCGTTATTTTCATGGCAAGTACTCATTTGAGCTTCAATCTATGTCCCCCGCCAAACTTTTCACGAAAAACACTTGTCTAGCCAAAACCACTATCGATAATTTCCCACACTCTTTATCTGTGTCTAAACCTAAATGCAGATGCCATGAACAAAGCTTCTTTCCTAGAAGTGCACGCCTGTGGAACTGCCTTCCGTTTTCCTGCTTACCAGCTGATTACAATTTGATTGTCTTCAAGTCCAACGTAAACAAGTTCTTGATGAGCTGTTCCACTTAAGTTAACAAATTTACTAAATTTCCATTACTAATGATTAATGTATTGTCAAATTGACTACTGTGCACTCTTAATCCTTGTCCTCGAGTGGTCTCTGGGCCTTGATAAGTGGTGATGCCTATGTAAAAAAGGATCCAATCAGTTATTTTTTCGGCGATCATAGCAACAGATTTGATTATCTGTTCCATTTCAGATCAGGAGTATAGGGCAATCCCAGTAGCTTGTCAAAACATGGATCTTCACCATAATGGATCATTTATTTCAACTGGGGCCAGGTTTGGATAATAGTGTTGATGATTGAAAAAGAGAAGAGTGGGTTTAGACGCATTAAAATGAATCAATCATCTTTCTTTCACTTGCAGAGGGAATAAGAAATTTATGACCGTAAAAATATTTTCATAGATGGAAGCGTAGTCGGCATGAATGTATACGCATGATAAACAACTGATTTTAGAGATCGTTGAATAAAATGAGAAAGAAAGTTTGCCCCAAGATTGAATCCCGAGGCATGCCTAGGATGAGCTTCTGATTTCTGTCTAACGACTACTTGTACAAACCTATCAGAAAGAAAGGATATAATCATTAAGATGATATTTCTTTCTATTCTGTAGTTGAAATATGTAATTAGACCATTATGCCATACTCTATCAAAAGCCTTTGATATGTCAAAATCAATAGCCCTAGAAAGGAAACCACCGTCTAGAAATCCACTAATTGTATGAGATATTACAGTTAGTAGGACAGCTGTTGATCTAGCGAACAAAAACCATATTGTATGTCACTGAGTAGGTTATTTTTTCTGAGGTGGAGCTGCTAAAAACAGCCTATCCTGCCTTGCCAGACTACAAAATAGACTTCGTAATCTAGTAAGGCATGCTCTTTTCTCTTCCCCGACTCCACTCTCCCACAGAAGGGAGGTAGCGAGCCTGCCGTTGTTTTATCGCTATTTCCCTAGCAAGTTCTAGTCTGAGCTTCAATCTCTGGCCCCCCTTCGCCAATCTTTCATGAAAAACACCTGTCGAGCTGAAACCACTGTCAGTAAATTTCCCCACTCTTTATCTGTGCCTAAACCAACACGTAGATTCCGTGAACAAAGTTTCTTCCTTAGAAGTGCACGCCTGTGGAACTCTGTTCCATTTGCCTGTTTCCCACCTTACTACAACTTAAATG
Source organism: Euprymna scolopes (assembly GCF_053919585.1). Classification (NCBI taxonomy): domain Eukaryota; kingdom Metazoa; phylum Mollusca; class Cephalopoda; order Sepiida; family Sepiolidae; genus Euprymna; species Euprymna scolopes. The sequence goes on from NC_136515.1 coordinate 59,955,924, forward strand.
TCTTCAAGTCCAACATAAACAAGTTCCTGACAAACCGGCCCCTTAAGTAAGACACTTTATCAAATCTCCATTACTAACGATTACTACGATATTGTCCCATTGATTACTGTACACGCAATATCTCTAATCCCCAAGTGGCCTCCGGGCCTTGATAAGTGGTGACTCCATGTTAAAAAAATCACAGATACGAGCTACTTACTCATGGTGCACAGGTGACTTAGTGGTGTGTAAATAGGTGCAGATTACTGATCGCTAGAATCATTAAATACACAGCTGATTTATAAAGTCTCTCTAGGCGTTAGGAAGCATATCTTTATAAGACAATGTTTGTCTCCATCTTATAAATCCAACAACCCATATTCCTGTAATATAAATATTTAATTGTTCTTCATTTTGCGTTATGCAATTCTTTGATGTAGAATGTAAGCCTTTCTTTGTTTTCGGTGATAGTTACAATTTCGGTCATTTTTATGGGACACAAGAATCAAAATCCGTCTCAAATGTTCGTGTGTGCATTCCTCCGATCTTATTGGTGTCACTCCAGCTCAATGATAGAAGATGTATAAAAACTCTCAAATCGGTATGATAAAGTGGGCCCCCATGTGGAATATGTTACTTATAAAAAGGGACCATATGCAGGCCCCCACCGTTTTACGTAAAGCTAACAAATTTGGCTGGATTACGCACTATAGTAAAGGGACTTTTTGACGGGTTACACCTCTCACTCCCATAACTGTAAACCCTGTGAATGCTCACATCATTTGATGTATACGCGTAGAATTACATAATATGGCTAGATAAACCACTATGGGTGGGGGGAGGTTTTGACAGATTACAACGCTATCCCTCACTATCTGGGGTTGGGACCCAGTCGTGTCACTTCTAAGTAGGAACCATATGCAGGCTTACACCGTTTGACGTAGAGCTACTGAACTTTTAATGATGACCCACTAAGGAAAAGTTCCGTCACAAATTACATCGCTCACTCACAGCAAAGGAGATGGGTCACATAGGGGTCACTTATAATGGGGAATCCTTATAAGTGTTCATGCGTTTGTGTCAATAAAGGATCTAGTATTGCTCCTGGTGTTCGTTTGAGCAATTTGCCCCCCCCCCAACCTCACGAAGATGATCCGAGCAATACCCGATCTGTTTGCGTGTTTATGTGCCTGTTTTCCATCAATAGGCGTAAAGCTCAACATCTGCGCGTCTGACTGTACATATAAATAAAGAAAGGGAATTTATGATGCAAAAAGTATGTAGAAGATAAATCTCAGATAAGAGGTATTTAAAAGTGGTTTCTAATAATATACAAATTAGAGTCTATTTCAGAAGGTTCTTTTTGAACTAAGTCAACGACAGTTTTTTTTTACAAAAGAGTACACACGTATCAAGACCCGGAGGCCACTCGAGGATAAGGGTAATATGGGTGTAAAGTGGTCAAAGGAAGCATGTCAGTCATCGATAGTAGTGGAAATTTGATAAACAGGATTACTTAAGGGGGTGGCTCATCAAGAATTTGTTCACGTTGGACTTGAAAACAAGCATATTGTAGTCAGTTGGAAAGCAGGCAAACGGAACAGTTCCACAGGCGTGCAGTTCTAAGAAAGAAGCTTTGTTCATGAATCTACGTGTAGGTTTAGGCAAAGATAAAGAATGTTTTTCGTAAAAGTCAGGCCAGGGGGGACCATAAACTGGAGCTCAGATGAGGTTCTTTTGTTAATATATATATATATATATATATATATATATATATATATATATATATATATATATATATAATCTCGTGGGATTTTGACGAAGCGCGTTGAGCTGTTAGTGATTAAAATAAACGATTTTGACTCGAAATATAATTAACTTTTCTGACAGGCTTATTACGGTTTTAATTAATTTTCCTTTACAACGAATCTGCCAAGAGATATCCTATCGCAAACACACCTCGCCTCGGCTTGCAACAGAAATAGTGCGCCGCCGAAAATAGTTCGGCGTAAATAAAGAAGGCTGATAGTGAAGAGCGCTTAGAATATCGACGGACGACCACCATCGACTTTCACTCGATGAAAATATGATAGCATCTTTTTTTTTACTTCAATTTACCGTTTTTTTTTTTTTTTTGAAATGACGATCAGCTGCCGAATTTAGTGAGAGATAACAGGCAAACGGTCAAAAAAAATTGATGGGCATCAATTATTCAAACAAATAGTAATGGAATAGCAGAAACACATATGTAAGTATATATATATATATATATATATATATATATATATATACATATATATATATATACGTGTGTGTGAGTGTGGGTGTGTGGGCGTGTGTGTGTGTGTGTAATTTAGAGAGACGGATAGACCGTCAGAGACAGAGAGAGATAGTAAGTTATTAAAATATGTTATGGCACATATACTATTCATAATCTTCCATTATTTATTCAAAGGTGTATTCATCCTAACAATACCATATATATATATATATATATATATATATATATATATATATATATATATATATATATATATATATAGTTTAGCAGAAATGGTAATTAATAAAAATTGAAGAAAGTGCTCAATACTGTTGTAGAGCAAATATGCGTTTTATTTTTTATTACAGTATCTTTCTGTTAAGTTTCATTATTGTTTCAGCTACCCGGCCGTTTTTTTGCCGTCTGTAGCTTTCTCAGACTTTTACAGAAATGTTCGTTATGATGGGATGAAAGAGTGAATGATGTCAGGGGAGGGGTGCGAGAAGAGCGGAGAAAAGAGGAAGGGAACAAGGGGAAAAGGTGGGAGGGGGTGTTTGGTATGTCGGTAATGTAACTTAACAGAAAGATACGGTAATAAAAAGTAAAACGTATATATATTTATATATATATATGTATATAGATATGTATATATATATACATATACAGAGAGAGAGAGAGAGAGAAAGAGAGAAAATAAATTACAAAAAGTTATATTCCAAAATTCATTATGTTGACCATCTTATAATTTATTCCTTTAATTCAGTTGACTTATAGAAGCCTTGAAAGTATCTGTTTCGTAGCGCAAAATCAATCACTTAATTATTATATCAATCAGTGAATCTATTATGCCCTTAACTCATCAGAAGAAATAGCAAAATGAAATGACGTGTGATTTGACATGATTAAAATCCAAGAATTGGAAGAGAAGCTGCATATACCTTTTATTATTTTTCATTACGCCATATATTCGTAGGACCCCGAAACATGAATGTACGTAGATTACTGTTTTTAAAAATAAATAAATAAATAACATTTTATTTGTTTACGTCCAAAATAAAATATGGGCAATTTCTAAATAAAACATCTGATCCTCAAGGTGGAGACGCTGACCTCAATATCGTTTTTAAAAAAATAACAACAAAATCAATGTAAATATATAAAACGATAAAAACTAAACAATAAATCGTATATGGCATCATAGCTTACTGGATTAAGACGCTGGACTGAAATACATAAGATCCCGGGTTCGAGTCCTAATAACTTTCAAGCTACGCTGAAGAGGGGTAGGGCCCCGAAACATGCATGTACGTAGATTACTGTTTTTAAAAATAAATAAATAAATATATATATATATATATATATACATGTGTGTGTGTGTGTGTGTGTAAATAATAGAGAAAGAGAGACAGAAACGAATAGTAATTTATTAAAATGTATTCGGGCTTAAGTAATATTTAAAGTAAGATGTACTTAACCTAATAATACACACGCATAGACATATACAGCCATGATTAAAATTATGGAAAATTCACAAAAACTTAGATACTATTTTGAACCTACGCATTTAAATGTTAAGACGTTTGCAATGAAAAACTGAGAGCGAATGAAAATATTTAACAGTTGACTGTAGTATTTATTTATTATTTATATTTATTATATAAGCCTCTTTCAAGAGTTTTAGAAGAGTTTCATACTAAATTCATTCCAATATTCCAAATGATTCATTTTTCATACTAAAAGTTGTTTCTTATTTTTCAGGTGATATTTGATTCCTGCCAGTGCTATTATAGTATATTTAATTGAAAATGCCTCAGACACATCAGTATCCAGAGATTAAAAAGGCATGAATTTTTGCGTTATCTGTGGAAGGATATTCTCAGGTAAAAATTGCCAGGATGATTATATGTTCAAGCAAGTTAGGTCAAACAACAATTAAAAGGTACATAGAAACTATGTCTTTCGAACTGATGTAATCTTACAACAAGACAATGCCCCATGCAATACGTCAAAAGTTTCAATGAGCTGGTTTAAAAAAAAAAACAAGTATTACATTTTAAAAGTGAACCCTCTCAACCCCCAGACTTAAATACAATTGACACTTTGTGGTTCCATATAGCGGAAAGAGTGGAAATGCAAAAATGTTCATCAAAAACAGAATCAGACTCCAAACCTCATGAGGAGTGGCATAAAATAGACCCCACTACCTGCAATGATTTGGTCAATAATATGTAAAACGATTAAAAGCTGTTTTAAAGGCAAAAGAAGGACATGCAAATTACTGATTGTTGTTAAAATAGATTTATTAATGTTTACTTCACTATTCTTAACTTTTAAATATATAAGTTTGAATCATAATTTTTGATTTTTACATAATTTGAACAGTACTCTCTCTCTCTCTCTCTCTCTCTCTCTCTCTCTCTATATATATATATATATATATATATATATATATATGTAATATAAAGCTGGATGTCTGTGTGTGTGTCTGGTCACTAATAGGCTTCTATATGGTTGCCTATTTAAAAAAAACTGATTACATATAATTATAGAAAGTGTATCGAAACACAGGAATGGTTATGTTTGATCTGGCAGAACGGTGGTTCATTAAAATTGTGGGGACTGCGTTCCCGCCTGGTCCACAGAGTATGGAAACAAAAAATAAAAAAATAAAAAAAAACGTTTACAAGTGTTTTTTGTTTAGATGTACATAATAATACTTTGATAAGTATGTTTTAACTTTAATAGGGATGGTATAATAAAATTGTGGGGTCTGCGTTCGCGCCTGACCTCATCGAATGGAAATAGGCACACACTTTAATAAAGACTTTTCATATCTATCTGCGTAAGTATACTTTGATAATTATGTTTCAGTTTGAAGGAATATGGCATAATATAATTATGGGGTGTTCGTTCGGACCTGACCTCTATAGAATGGAAATATGTCACAAAGTTTAACAAAGTTTTTTAATATAGATCCACAGAATATTGTGATAAGTGTTTCAGTGTGAACAGGTATGGTATAATAAATTATGTGATTTATCTATTTTATTTTTTACTTTCATCATATTTTGCTTTTGATTTGATATCCCCAAATTCGAAGTTATCTCTTTACAACCCTTCCTTTTCATAACCTATCACACTTTCATAAATCAGAGTCCATTTTCTGTAGGCTGTTTTTGAACCCAATCAACGACAGGTACTTTTGCTAGTATATATATATATATATATATATATATATATATATATATATATAGTCTTTGAAGTTTTTAACCTTTAAAACTATACAAAAATATTTTTTATCATTCGTTAGAAAACCATCTAGACAGTAAGTCATTTAATCACCTGCAATCACTGCATCAACTCGCTCTCGAATTTACTATAATACCAATAATTTATTTTTCAAGGGATCATCAGCTGTTTACCATGAAACACTGTTTCGGGGATTTAAAAACAAAACAGTATATTACATCATGGCTCCCCAGCAGTGTTGATCAAACACCATCACCCTTAATCTTAGGAAGAAGACATGTTACAAATATTTGATCCAATTTCCTATTCTTAATTGCAATTACTAACCTTTTCATAGTATAAAAATGAATTTCTTACCTGTGCGATTCATCAATTTCCACATTTAAAATGGATACATTTTTTTAGTCTTGTATGTATAAGATTATGATTAATCCATGTAACTACTTATCACCCCCACTATGATTAGTATTTAGTATATTTACATTCTTATTTAAAATTAGATATATAAAGGTTAAAAATATTTTTACATATATACATTTTTTTTTTCATTATTTTAGTTGTTTTTAAAACTTTCCAATCGGATTATATTCATCATCACGCCGGACTTATTCTGGAACACATTCTTTCTAAAGAACTATTTTGCATTTTGGATCAACCTGAGAGGAGTTCTATGCAAGCTGAAATATTATGCGCTGTTTGTTTTTATGTATTTTTATTACATATCCAACATTTTTTCACTTTTTTTTTATTTGGCAATTTATAACTACAATAAATTGCGGTTTCACTTAATGGCTTAACTAGCAAAATCTAGCATTGCTACAAATATAATTTGCTGATTTTTTTACGTTCTCTGATGAGAAGTATAACAAGAATAGCAGTCTTTGAAACTCCGCAGAAAAATACTTTGTAAATTGTTTTTTGGAGTATTCAATCGAACAATAAATTTTGATTGTAAAGTAAACCTTACGGTTTTTATTTTCATTCTCTTATATATATATATATATATATATATATATATATATATATATATATATATATATATATATATATATATATATATATATTTACTACCTGGACGCTCGGCGTTGCCCGGTTGTACAATAAGCTTAAACATTATATTTTAATAGCTTCAGATTGCACATGTACTATTATAGATTCAATCCTCTATTGAATATTATATAATACGAGGAATAGTTTGCCCCATAGACTATTTCGCTAGATAAAAATAAGATAAATAATTATGATAATGTCGTTCATCAAATTATGCCTGTGTTTATTTACAATATCACGTGAGCAGGTATTTGAGCCTTACGACGAGTGCCCTGGTAATTCACTTCTGATCAATTTTTTTTATTTTAAAATATGCTAACTAAGAAATGATTTGCGCCAATTCAAAAGTGTACCTCTTTTTTTTTGAATCCATTAATATATAAAAAAAAATGAAATGCTGAGGTACACCCGGGATTATTCGCTCTATAGTTTTATGCTGTATCTCTGAGCTATATTTCAAGATGTCAAGAAACGTGTTTCTTTTTACCCTAAGAAGGAAATAGTTGTTCAGATTTTATTATCTCTCTTGCCGGAGAAACCTAAAATATTCAGCTGTATTTTTTTTTTTACCCTATAAGAAAGGAAGACTATATTTCCGATCAATTTTTTTTCGATTTTCAATCGGGATCTCATAAATTTCTGTAGAAAACATATATAAGAACACTGCAGACACATAATATACATTTTCGTGAAATTCGCAAAATATATGCTTAGTCGTTTCGGAAACTATAAAGAAGGTAATTACATACACAAAGTGACTTTTATATAATAGTAGATATGTATGTGTGTGTGTATGTGTGTGTGTGTGTGTGTAGTTGTGTGTCCTGTGCTAATTGTGTTTAAGCCGGTGCAAAATAATTTGAAACAGAGGTCAACAACTGGATTTATTAGCATCTTAATGTAATAAACCAAATTATTACATGGTGAAATGTGACGTTCAAAACAGCGATTTCTACCATTTTTATTCTTGTTGCCTGGTTTCCTCGTAATTATCATGGTAAATGGCTTTATTTTCTAAAATGACATTAGTACGGAACATTCTATGCAAACAGTACAACAATAAAACAACAGAAAAATACATCAAAAGCGTAACAGAAAATGTGTTCTTTTACCTAAAAATAAAAACAAAATTAACAAAACGCGATTTAATTCGAAAATATATACGCATTCGCTTAGCTTAAAAGGGAAACAAAAACACTGATGATTTTCTGGGATTTGAGGAATTGTTGCATGTGGAATCCCATAAGGGACAGAGTCGTTTCATGATAAATATGCATGCTGTTTGAATTGTTGGATAAATTGAGTTTATGAAAAAAAAAATGATAAAAGCCGCATTTTAATTATTAAATCAACGAATTCCGTTCGACGTTGCGAATTCCACATGACATTTTTGTGCATAAAAAGATTGATAATGCAACGATTTAACGATGGAAATGTTTACAAACAGCACAAAGTTAATCTAAATTTATATCCGAAATTATATATTAACGCATATTCAAATACACGAGTATATATCGATATTTATGTCGGTCATTTTACTTCCGTTAACAGTCTCGTAAATTAAGTGCTCTCTTCCTGAAGTATACACTCGATCTCTATAAACCTCCTGCAGGTATACTCGAGAGTGAATGGCTCCCATATTTTTATTGTCTTCAAAATCCGTGAAAATATCCATTTTTCAACAAAATCAATTGATTCGATGCTTTAGTTGGAAACCCATCGCAGTGCACCGAGATGTTTCACATACCTCTCGTAGTGACTTAGTCCGGAATACTTTATAATCTAGATTGCACTATAGAGAACCTACTGTTGACTTAATGAAGTATTTGTAATATATAATGTTTTTTCATATATTTTTTTTTATATATAATGGTTTTTATATATTTTTATATAATGGTTTTTATAAATTTTTATATATTTTTTTATATATAATGGCTTTTATATATATCATCAGTATAGTTCAATTGTGTTCTAAAGAAAAACATTATTTCGTACGCGGCCCAGTCATATCAAAGAACTTACTGTTGATTTTATATGGCTGGCATTACTGCCTGTGTGGTGAGAATGGCTTGAATTAAAGTTTAAAATAAAAAGTCAAGTATAATTGTGAAATTTTGCTTTAAAAAGAAACTTTCATTCCAGATGCGCCCCTGGAATATGAAAGACCTACTGTTGATTTTATATGGCTGGCATTACTGCTTGTGCTTGTATTCGGGTGATGTCATATGCTACTGGTACCATGTGGTCAGGTTACCGGTGACTAAACCCGTTGCCCCACCAGCCTGTCTTATGAGGATGGTTGCTAGTCTCCTAGAAGCATTAAAAACAAGACCTTGGCGCACGAACCCTCGTTTTTGGGGGTCAACGGCCAACTAGCATCATGCACATATATATATATATATATATGTGTGTGTGTGTGTGTGTGTGTGTGTGTGTGTATGTCTATAAGCACCGGTCGCATGGGTGGTGTGATTGTTTATAACTAAATGTTTATAATAGGATGTTTCCCTGGATCTGTGGATTTATATGTTGTTGGGTGGGTATTTGTAAATATACAGATTAATCTTTGCATCCATGCGGGTTCATGGAGGCTTTTAAGATGTGTATATGTGTTTATGCATATATTTGTACATAGGCGTATGCTGGTTGGTGTATGGATGTGGATGTGCTTTTCTGTGTGTTTATGAATATAGGTGCTTGCGGGTATACGCATATACATATGCGTGTATGTATATACGCGCATGCGCGAGCGCGTGTGTGTGTGTGTGAGCGATCGGTTCCATAACGCGATCCAGTGCATCTCTTGGCCTGTCATCCACCATCACTGCGGAACCGATTACTCAAGGCTTGACATATGTACGGAAGTGTAGCTCTCGGTCAAGACTCTGTGCTGGCCTTCAGGCGGACGGCACTGGAAATTGAACTTCAGGCTAACAGTGCAAGGATCTATGGGAAGCTCAACCCAGACAGGAAACCCAGAAACTGTGACGCTCTGTTAAGGCAGTTTGAGAAAGTTGATAACACTCATTCTGGCTAGTCACTGCGACCAATAGCTGCCGACACTTCTTGGGCAATCCTTGCCAGTCTGACGTACCCCATTGGAAGAGAGGGGTAAAATGGCCACTGACAAAACCCACTTCATCCTTAAACTATTTGTCAGCAAATTCTTTACGAACCATGAAACGAAAACAGAAAAAGAACTCATACTGGCAGGGCGTCGCCCAGGATAATAAGGTCCACAATATACCCATCTTCAAGTTTGCATCGTGGAACATACGAACGATACTTGACAGGTCTTATTCGGTAAGACCAGAAAGAAGAAGTGCTATTATATCGTGCGAATTAGAAAAAATATGACTGAGTGAAATCAGGTTCAAAAGAGAGGTTCCATTAGAGAGTCCGGCTACACCATTTACTGGAATGGCAAGCCCTTTAGTGAGAGAAGCTAGTCCGGTGTCGGACTAGCCATCAAAAACGAGCTAGTGACGAAACTGATAGAAGTGCCCCATACGATAAATGACAGGCTGATAATACTCAGGCTACCTTTATCAGAAGATTGTTGGTGTACCCTGATAGCTATATATACTCCGACTATGACAAACTCTCAGGAAACTATTGATATATTCTACCATCAGTTAGACAGTACACTTGCATCCGTACCAAAACCGGATAACATCATACTCATAGGAGACTTTAACGCCAGGGTAGGACAGGATTATATCACCTGGCCCAGAGCACAAGGGAAGTATGGATGCGGGAAAGTCCACTCAAATGGGGAGCTCCTCCTTTCACTTTGTACTGAGCATCACCAACACCTTTTTTAAGCATAAGCCTGTTCACAGGAACTCTTGGATGCACCCTAGAAGTAAACATTTGCACCCCATTGACTTCGTCATCACTCGTCAACGTGACCTCCCAGATATCCTTGACACGAGAGAAATGAGGGAAGCAAACTGCAACACTGACAATATTATGATGCGGACACAAGCGAGATTCAAACTGAGACGCAAAATAAAGATAAAGAACCCCCCCCCAAGAAGCTGGATGTCAACGGCTTGAAACGTCAAAATGTAAAAGAAGAGTTGGTGAATGCTCTCAATTGTAGACTTGCTGAACCAACCGGAGATGTAAATTCAAAGAAACTGTTTATGAAACATCCAAAGAGTGCCTCGAGCTGGTCGAGAAACGCCATGAGGACTAGTTCAATGAGAACTGCGAAGAAATCAAGCAACTCATCAAATAGAGAAACGCTGCAAGAAGTTCAATGTTGTTCAGAAACACAAGATCCATCAAAAGCAAAGTACGCTAAGGAAAACAGCAAGCTCCAGAGCAGATGTAGGGAACTTAAGAACAGTTGGTGGATGGCTAAGGCTGCTGAACTACAGACTGGCTTACACCAAGTACATGAAGGGTTTCTATGGGAGTATAAAAGCAGTCTGGAGCCCAAATATGAGCCATCCCGATCAACTACTTGCAAGCGACAATTCCACTCTACTCACTGGCAAATGGGAGCTTCTAAAACGATGGACTGAACATTTCAAAACATTGTTAAACGAGACGCCAGACATTGACGAACGAGCAATAATCAACCTGGAGCAGTTCTTGACACAGCACCGGATGGACAGATGCCCTGACTCAGATGAAATCTGCAAAGCAGTGCTGATGTTATAGGATGGCAAATCAGCTGGGTCTGACGGCATACATCCTGAGATCATCAAGCGAGGAGGACAAATACTACTTAGAACTCTCTGTACAATCATACAGAGTGCCTGGACCACTGCAACTGTCCCTGAGGTTGGAAAGACGCACAGCTAGTGACCATATTCAAAAAGGGAGATCGCAGGCCGTGCGGTAACTACAGGGGTATATCACTGTTCTCAGTCCCTGGGAAAGTGTTCGCTCGTGTTCTCCTGAACAGGCTTACAGCGCACGCTGAAACCTTGCTACCTGAGACACAATGTGGATTCCGTGCAAACAGAGGCACAGCGGATATGATCTTCTCACTCAAACAGATCCAGGAAAAGTGTGTGGAGCAAAATATGGAGCTGTACATGATCTTTGTGGATTTTAGGAAGGCTTTCGACACGGTGGATCGAAGCACTCTTCGGAGAGTCTTGCTGAAGCTTGGCTTTCCTGCACACTTCACCAGCCTTGTCAGAGATCTTCATTCAGGCATGAAAGCCACAGTTAAGCTAAAGGGTGAGCTCTCCGACCCGTTCGACGTGCAGATTGGTGTCAGACAGGGCTGCGTCCTCGCTCCAACCCTCTTCTCACTCTACCTGTCAGCTGTGCTTTGGCATGCCTTTAAAAATTGTGATAAGGGTGTTTTTATAGGATCTAGGCCTGGAGCAGACCTTTTCAATGTCAATGCATACAAATCCCCAAATACAACAATAAAGATACTCGTACGGGAGCTCATGTTTTTTATGACACCGTATTTGTAGCGCATAGCCACGAGGATGCTCAGGAAATGATAACTCTCTTTAAAGGATCAGCCAAGGCCTTCTGATTGAAGATTAACATCAAGAAAACCGAAATGATGTACAAACAATCCCCTGAATCACCAGCAACAAGCCAGCCAATTAAGATTCAAGACGAGGAGCTTTACAATCTTAGCAAATTCAAATACCTAGGGACCACGGTCATTAACAACAATAAAATGGACGAGGAGATTTCTATAAGAATGGCTAACGCCTCCATATCCTATGGAAAACTCAAACAGGTCTGACAAAATAAAGCCTGACTTTCAGACCTAAATGCTTGGTGTACCGCGGCATCGTCCTCTGGTCACTCTTATACGGTGCAGAAACTTGGCCAGTGTACAAACTGGTAGCCCGCGAGCTCACCACCTATATGATGAGAGATCTCCGGCAGATTTTAAATGTCAAGTGGTATGACTTTGTCAGCAACAGGGAGATCCTATCACAAGCCAACCTCCCAAGCATGTATGACCTGCTAATCCGGAAAAACCAGAGATGGGCCGGGCACGTAAACAGAATATAGAACTCTCAACTACCAAAACAGATACTGTTTTCGCAACTGGAGGATGGGGTACGAGGCATATGCAGACCTAAGCTCAGGTTTCGTGACACTGTCAAATGAAATCTAAAGGACAGGTTGATCCCTACTGGAAGCTGGCAGACCCTCAGTCGCGACTGTGGCAAGTGGAGAATGATGGTTCACAGAAAGTCGTTGTCGGAAACGAAGGGCATCACATGATGATGATGACTGCTTGTGCGATGATGATGACTTGAATTAAAGTTTAAAATAATAAGTCAAATATAAGTGTGAAATTGTGCTTTAAAAAGAAACTTTCATTCCGGATGCGCCCCTGGTATATCAAAGACCTGCTGTTGATTTTATCGCTAGCATTACTGCTTGTGCGGTGAGAATGGTTTGAATTAAAGTTTAAAATAAAAAGTCAAGTATAATTGTGAAATTGTGCTTTAAAAAGAAACATTCATTTCGAACACGCCCCTGGTATATAAAAGAACCTACTGTTGATCTTATATGTTCGGTCTTTCGGTTAGTGGGTAATAAACAACTTCTTAAATAAACTTGTGATATAAAGCTCTATAAGGTGTTAACTCTGGTCCAAATCGACTGTTTCTCCTTTCATAGGGACTCAGACTTGGCTTCAAAAGGAATGCTACGATATTGTACTCTTCTCTCACGAGAGCCTTACCATTTTCAACTCGCGCCAATGGCTCATTTGAGGAAATACTTGAACAACGACTGTTGTGTGTACCGAGATGTCAAATCCAAAAAAAGTATCTCAACTATTATATAAAATTAGAAGGACTCGTTAATCGGCGTTGCCCGGGTGAAGCATGCCCCCTCCCCGTAAAAAAAATAAATACGGTTGTTAATCTAAGTATCGGTGGTTCGTTGTTTTTCTGTTACAGAAAACAGTTTCAAATCGTTTACTAAGACCTCAGTTCGTTTTAGCATGACATAATCTAGGACGCTAAAACCGGACATGATAAAAAGAAAGATGCGACGTAATATTTGTTAATGTAACAATATGTCAATAATGTTAATCCAAATAAGGCGAAATGGCATAATTTACGACGCTGAACCAACGAAGCCACGGTATTTCCAGTAGATGTAAACCTTGCCTGAGATAGCTTCGCTAACTTGTTTATACGAAAGTTACGACTATTTTGTTTGTGTAACCCTAAGCTAAATGTTATGGTTAATTGTTGTAAACAGTAGTCTCTAAAGTAAAGGAACCAGTGCGAGACGGCTGAGCAGCCATAGTGATTAAAGGCTGGTGTGTTCGTTTTTTGTATGATTGTGTATATTCCGGCATAATGGAATATCCTAGTCGTAGCCAATGAGAATAGGCGAAATGTTAGTGGGGAGAAATCATTATTTGCCAATAGTGAAGGGAAACGGTAGTTGTCTGAGTATGAATGGTTAATCTAGTTAATAAAGGTGCCAGCTCAATATAGTTATAAAGGTTTTATATTTACCCGGCCTTGACTGGGAAAATGAAAGCCCTTTCCAAGTAGCGCGAAAAAATACAAACTACTTCGTCTATAGATCTTTGCAATAGTAAGGATTTCGCTTGTAGGAAATAAGATAGAATTTTATTATAATGATTATATGTGTCCGTACCGGCGTTCAAAAGTTGCATAAGATGGTTGCTAACAGTTTAGATATAATACATTAGTGTGTGCCATCTGTTATTGTAAACCTACCGTAGTTTGGCTCAGAGAGGAATTTGTGCAATCTATATATTATATACATGATAAAATGTATGTGTAGATGCGCGTAAGTGTTCCTTCCTTTTGACTCAAAAACAGCTGATCCGATTTTTATAAAATTTCGTACGAAGGTACTTTGTGTGTATGGCAGAGTTCTAACGTTTTATATCGGAATATTTTTTATAAGTATTCATAATCGACAGGGAGAATAACCTTATGAATATGTGCTTCTTTAAAAGAGCCGCAACAAAGACATATATGTACATAGGTTGACAACAATTGTTGTATAAATGAATACCGTTTATATATATATATGCGAGTGTGTATATAAATATATATATTTTATACATATACACACAATCATCTCTCTCTCTCGCTCTCTCTCTCTCTACATATATATATATATATACTTATATGTGTGTGTGTGTGTGTATGTGTGTTGTATAAATACATGCGCATCAATAAAACATGATTTGTGTACACGTGCATTTCTTGTAAATTGAACCTTAATGAATTACCTTACATGATCCATTTTTCTGTCTTATTACTTTTTTATTTCAGTATTTTTAATATTTTTTTCCTTTTCTTCAGTATTTTGTTTTGCTATTTTTGCACATAAAATGTCTCAGGAAATGCTCACAGCTGCAAGCGTATATGTTACGAGTTTCAACGAAGAACATCACATCATGTTTTTTCGCAATCAGACTTTACTTAGATAGTTAAGATCTAATGTCGACCAACACGCAGACGAGCAAAATATAATGAGCAATTTAGTGTGATGACGCAAACATCACAATATTTAACACATTATATATATATATATATATATATATATATATATATATAAAGTTATAAACTATATATGGCGATTAAGCTACACTGAATATACCGCGTTTCATCCACTCTTCAGGCTTATGCATATATTTTGATTGCAAAGATTAACTTAGTTTTAATTTTCTTCCTTATATATATATATATATATATATATATATATATATATATATATATATATATATATATTTGACTAAATAAAATGTAGTTCTTTTTTTTTGAATAATAATTATATTTTCGATCCTTCCCAACTTCCGAATAACAGTCTTCACTTCTGGCGAGAACTGGTTGATAAATCACCATATTTATCATAATTCCGAGTACTTTTTAATCCTTCAGGATTCATCATCAGAAATAAATTAATCGAACTGGTTATTCATAAAGTTTTTTTCCTCTTCATTTATTAATTGTTTTACTTATTCATTTTTTTATTAGTAAATTATGTTATTCATCCTTTTCCAGTTGGTTAAAATTAATAAATAATTATGAGAAATATGGTCATTAGATCAGCCGCTTTACGGCAGAAATAAATACTTGTTATTTAATGATATATGCCATAGAGAAAAAAATGCTGCCTTAATACACACACACACACTCACACACACAAATATATATATATATATATATATATATATATATATATATATATATATATATATATACTAGCAAACGTGCCTGTCGTTGACTGGGTTCAAAAACAGCCTACAGAAAATGGACTGATGTATGAAAGTATGATAGGTTATGAAAAGGAAGTGTTGTAAATTTGGGTTGAATTTGGAGGTATTAAAACCAAAGCAAAATATGATGAAAATAAAAATAAAATAGATACAACCCATAATTTATTATACCATACCTGTTCACACTGAAACACTTATCACAATATTCTGTGGATCTATATTAAAAAACCTTGTTAAACTTTGTGACATATTTCCATTCTATGGAGGTCAGGTCCGAACGAACACTCCATAATTTTATTATACCATATTTCTTAAAACTGAAACATAAGTATCAAAGTATACTTACGCAGATAGATATAAAAAGTCTTTATTAAAGTGTGTACCTATTTCCATTCTATGGAGGCCAGGCGCGAACGCAGACCCAACTATTTTATTATACCATCCCTATTAAAGTTAAAACATACTTATCAAAGTATTATTATGTACACCTATATCAAAAACACTTGTAAACGTTTTTTTTTTAATTTTTAATTTTTTTTATTTCCATACCTTGTGGACCAGGCGGGAATGCAGACCCCACAATTTTAATGAACCACCGTTCTGCAGGATCAAACATACCCATTACTGTGTCTCGATACATCTTTTATCATTATATGTAATCAGTTTTTTTTAAAAAAATAATCAACCATATAGGAGCCTATTCGTGACCACACACACCCACACACACACCCACACACACATATCTATATATGTATGTATGTATGCATATATAATGCTCCCTATCTTAGGTTGATCATTAGGGGAGTGATATAAAATTATCCTTAACGTATGAAGCTATGCTCTTGTGTAAACAAATTGAGCTTAGGGACTTTGGACAATGTTAAAACATTGTTAATTCACTGCCCGCATAACTGCAGTCGGATAGCGCCTGGTTTGATGTAGCTGCTTTTCTAGCCGCACTGATGAGCTGTGAAACAGCGAAAGCGTACTGTATGTTGCTGACTATAATGCTCCCTATCTTAAGTTGAGCATTTTATGAAGTGATATGCAAACTATCATTGGTGCATGGAGCGATGCTCTTTGTGTAAACAAATTGAGCTTAGGTATTTTGGACAATGTAAAAACATTGTTAATTCACTGCCCGCATAGCAGCAGCCGTATTGCCTCTGCCTTGAGGTAGTTACTTGTCTAGTCGCACTGATGAGCTGTGAAACAGCGAAACAGTACTGTATGTGGATGGCTATATATATATATGTATATTACGTTTTTAAATTTCTGCGTAGCTTTCTTGCCACACACACACACACGCACACACACACACACACACACACATATATATATATATTAAACATATACTACCTAGCTCTATTCGCAGATTGAGAACTGTTGAAGTAAATGCTGGAAATAGCTAACTTAAATCTCATGTGGATGCATAACATATATATATATATATATATATATATATATATATATATATATATATAGTATTCTTATATATATGCCTAGAACATAGCAGAGCGTTTTGGATTGCATACAGAGAATTCATAATGTATGGTAAAAGCGATTTGCAAGGCGTTTGCCAGGAGGAGATAAGGCTAGTCAAAAATAAAGATCCTTGTGTTAGTTAGAATAATACGCAGCCCTCGGCGCCATTTATTCCATCCGGGTGACTAAAATTAAGTGCCCTTGTGCGTGTCGCGCCCATTTGCCACGCGTGCGCACTAAGAAGATGTCTGGGCTGGGTACGCGCGTAAAAATGGTCGATCGTGCGAGTAGAGGTCGTCGAAAGGGTTTGCACGCGCGTTCACTATCTCTCGCAGTGCTCCTCTGACTACTTGTTGGCGTGCTTGTCGTAATCTGCAAGCTTGTTTGTTGAAGGATGTTCGCGCGGATTCAGTAAAGATTCGAGGTACATTAATTTTCAATGAAGGTGATTAGATACGTTGATATATATATATAGACATACACATATTAATAAATTAAATTTAACATATTAAACTGTAGACGAGCAGGCAGACGCAATAATTAATACACAAACAAACATATATACACACACACACACACATATATATATATATATATATATATATATATATATATAGAGAGAGAGAGAGAGAGAGGAAGAGAGGGAGAAAGAGAGAAAGAGAGAGATTCTTACTTATATATAAAAGGCACTTTGTCTGTGTGTATTCGTTCTCTATGGACTCTGAAACAGCTAGCCGATTTTTAATGACATTTACGACAAATACTTTATGTATATGGATGGGTTCTTAGATACGTTTTAGTATTAGGATGCCTCTGATAAATATAAAAAAACGAGAAAGATTATATTATATATATATATAATATATAATAAATCTGGATAAATTAAAATATTATATTTAAGCGTATTTTACGACCGGTAAAAACTGGGCACGCCCTTCCAGTTAGTACTATATATTCATTACCTTCGTAGCAAGACCAAGGCAGGGACGAAATTAATGCAGCAATTGATCTCTCTAATGGTTAATGGGAAGACTTGACACGTGTCCCCGTTTCACACATCATCACGGATCGTTTTTGTCAGAGAGGCACGCTCCGATCCAAAACTGCCTGACGATTGATCTTGTCGAGCTGCGAAACGTTATGATGATAGAAAGTATAAATTTAGATAATCTGTCTTAGGAATGCTATTTATCCACTTACTAAGAGGATCCCTTCTCTACTTTAGTGATAATAGTGAAGAAGAAATGGTAATCTTGGTAATTATGATATTTTAATAGGTACCTCGGACTTAGTACATGTTTGTCTTTATAAAATATGTCACATCTGAACAAATCTTAAAATGAAAGTACACAACGATGATAACATTTGACTATAAATGATGTCTTCAGACTCATCATAGAACAATATAAAACCTGCATATTTTAAGTCATGATTTACCCAAATCCTTAGAACCAGAGCAGAACATTTCAGTTCCGAGATATTTCTGTAATGTTACACACGTTTACACACGCTTTAACGTGCAAACACTTGGGACCCAATACGTTGTAGCAGAATACGTCGCTAGGAATATAAAGCAAGTAATAATCTCGACTCCCTTTTTTCAGTTGTAACAATGACATTTATTTACATGTACTTTCCCGAATAAAACATGATTGTGCTTATTCTTTGTAGCCTCCGTCCTCTCGAACGTCCTCATCGGTCTGTAGATACATCCTATTTTTAGTCTTTTTCTTTTTCCTTAGAATGACGTCATGTCGCATACGGCTCTTCATTAGCATACATCCGCCATACTCTCTTATATTTTCTTAAGACCTAATGCAGTTGAATGTACCCGTTCCCATAAACCTTATCTCTCCCTATTCTACGTCCATAAATGTTCAAACCTTTCCCCTTAATCATACAACGAGCTGTCACAGCTGTGCTTGATACGTGATCAAAACGTATTGCAAATAGAAATATATTTAACCAATATTCTCTATCGTATAACGGTGGATTATAGCGAGAGGATCTTATGCGCACAAATATATACATTATTTTTCATTTTTCCTATCATTTTGTTCTAGTTGTGTATGGAGAATCCTATCGGATGCAAAACATCAACCGACTATCTAATATATTCCAACCGGGGCATATTTTTAACATACTGACTGTCGCTTTGCGTTCAATTGTTTGCATCTGGTTTGCACTTGGTCCACTGGGTATAATTGTTAGGAAGTTGTTGATGTTCTTTTTTTATGAGTCCTGTTGCTGTTATAATTACTGAAATTGTGGTGATATTCAGTTGCTTTTTTATGTTGTACATAAAAACTTGGTATTCTGTTATCTTTTCCCCCGCAGCTATACTTTACTAAACACTACTGGACACATTAATATTCACCTAGGTTGCTTTTCTCTCTATTTTATTTAATAAATCCGTTTTCTAGGAAAAATCTGTGTTGAACTGGTTATCTTTGCCAAGGTGTTTTGGAAATTACGACACAATCACGTTGACACCCCGGTTCTCGCCAGATCACCGAAGTTAAGCAACGCTGAGCCCGGCCGGTAATTGTTGGGTGAGTATTTGAGAAGGCGAAGCGCTCTATGTAGTGCAAGGTAAAATACCAGATTGAGAAACTGGCCCGGTCGGTCTTTCCCTCGAAGATAGATGGGACTCTCTTAAGCCGTGGTAAAAATGCCCTTGATAGCCCTGGCGAAGCATCAAGTATTAAGCTACCGACAAGATTTGAATTACACTACAGACTCGTGTTGTGAGTTTAATCTCGGATACAGCCACGCTGGGTTGATTATAAATTCTTGTTTTATGAGTCTGATTGCTATTATAATTACTTAATGCATGGAGATTTTCCTAAGATTCCAATTTCTTTCCATGTTAGACATGAGACTTTGGAATCTCGTTATTTTTTCTTTCTCAGCTCTATTTAAATCGGCGCGTATATATATATATGTATATATATAAAATATATTTTAGTCATCGACATACAGACCTGTTTCGTTGTTTCACAACTCATCAGTGCCGCTAGACTAACACCTCTCCCAAGCCGAGGATCGAACCTAGAACCGTCGTGATGACAGTCGGCAGTCGTCGTGATGACAGTCGATTCTGACTACGGAATCGGTGGCCGAAATTAAACTGTCCGAACGTCTATTTAAATAAACATCCGTCCGCTACTCGTAGAGGGCTCAAACGTTTGTTTGTCACTAACACACACACACATATATATATATATATATATATATATATATATATATATATGTTAGTGACAGACGCCGTTTTCTTGATGGAAATTGACTTTTTGCAAATCAGTTAAGAACCATTAAAAGCATGTTTTCTATTGTCTGGACTTGATCTTATTAATGGTTCAGCTCTTTTCAATTCATAAGAAGTCAATATTGTAGAGCATTAGTGATTGAGAGTGGAGCAGCATTCTGAAAAAAATACTCATAATAGTAATGCAAATGGGTATGTAAGTATGTACGTGTGTGCGGGGGTGGTCTGCGTCATTTGTATAAGTAGGTCTCCTTAATACTTATCTAAAGCTATGTATTTATATATTCAAGCCAAATTGTATTGTTAAATATTACAGAATAAATCTGTTTTATAAAATACGAGGTGCCTTTATATACTCTTTTGTACAGGTATTTAAAATTGTCGTAGATTCTGTAAATATTCAGTGTCTTATTGCTATACATTTTAGAAAATGACTTACCAATTTTTATGATTTCAGGTTCTAAGGAACTGGAATATGCTCTACCAAAGTCTGATCGTCATAGCTTGTTAATTTTCAAAAATGTAATCTGGACGTGAGGCACTTGAGAAGAACGATATGCAAAACATTTCTGTTTTAAACGTGTTTAAAATGCCACAGAAACGTATGGAATGCTTCAAATTGCATTCGGACCATTTTGCATGAACCAAGCATCTGGTTACGAATGACATAAAAGATGCAGGGAAGGCAGAGAGTCTGTGAGTGCTGATGAGAATTGCGGAAGGAGTAAGAAAGTCAGAACAGCAGAGTTGATTGGCCAAATATAGAATTTCATTGGTTAAGGCCGTCGGGTGTCTATAGAGACAATAAGTGCACGGTTTGATGTCAGTATGGCTACTGTGCTCACAATTACTTGCGAGGAACTGAAGATGCGGGAGATTTATACGAAGGGTGTCACCAGGGTTCAGTCCAAAACTCCATCCTTGTAACAGATTATTTGAGCAAGATGGGCATCTAGACAGTTCCCCATTATCCTTATCGTCCAGACTTTGCTCCCTGTGAGTGTTTGTTATTCTCTAGATTGAGTAAATGAAAGCATGTAGGCATTCTAGTATTTGTTGGAATGTGAAGCCGGGGGAGATTACTTCGAAGTTTACTAGGGTTTAATGGGCGTGCTAGCAATAAAAGGTCCCTTACGAAACATGTCTGAAAACTGATAGAAAGCACCTCGTATATATGGAATATAACACATCAACCGTAAGGACAGAATAAGATTTATTATTTACTATCTGGAATTTCAAACATTAAACCATATTGTTTTCTAGCGTTTTCCAGCTCAAAAATAATAGTAAGAAACATTAATATTATATATAGATATATTAAAAAAAAAATTAATTATGTGCGACAGGACTTTTGATAATTTAAAGGAAATTTAATTATGTTGACTTTGACTTTCCATGTCTCACTGACAAATAGGGTACATACCTTTATAAATATTTGCTAATATTTTCTCTCCTCTGATTGGATGGTAGACATCGAACCCCTATAGGTTAAGGAGATTAATATACTAAAGTATTCTTTGTCTTGCTTAGAATAATAACAATCTTTGATATGAAACTCAACCGCTTCATTTCAATAATGGTTTTTTGGAAATTCATTGAATCACAATTTAATGTATTTGCTCTATCTTGCATATCGGACAATTCTCATTTAGATGGAATAACTTATATAATATTACTGCCAGTAATATTTTGTAAACCTAATACACACAGGTTTCCAGACCAACTGATTGTTAAAAAAAACTATTCTGAAGTGTGTGTGTATATATATATATATATATATATATATATATATATATATATATATATATATATATATATATATATATATATTTCGATCCTGGCTTGAGGTAGTTGCCTATCTAGCCGCACTGATGAGCTGCGAAACAGAACCGTATGTGGATAACTATATATATATATATATATATATATATATATATATATATATATATATATATATATATATATACAGTTTAAAAGACCAGGCAAATACAAAATTGATTTGAATAAACATATCTCTTTATTAAAATTGATTTTTTTATAAATTTTGGAATTATTAAATATCATTTTACATGAAATACCGTTTTTTTTCTTTTTTTTTTCTATCATGTCATGGTTGAGTGAACTTCTAACACGTTCGCAGAGAATGTAAATTTAGTCTGACTGAGGTTTAAATGTCCAATAACAATGTCGAACGTTGGTCGCATGCATGAATCAAAATAATAATAGGAAATCTACTTATACTTATTAAAATCAATTTTACATCTTTTTGTCTATTGAAGATTTTAATTTTAAATTCCGAATATCGAGCATTTCTCAGACAGTGAATCATATATATATATATATATATATATATATATATATATATATATATATGTGTGTGTGTGTGTGCATATATTTATGTGTGTATATATTCATTTATAGATATGTATATATATATATATATATATATATATATATATATATATATATATATGTGTGTGTGCGTATGGGGAGGTTGGGTTGTTCGATGTCTATATATACACTTTTAAAAATGCGTTAAAATAAATATGTACATTTTTTTCTTCTGTAAACTTATTCATTTTGTTGAAATATTTAAGGAAAAACGGTTTAGCAAGGATCTGTTTTGATATTTTGTTCTTTGATTATTATTACGAGAATTCGCATATATATATATATATATATATATATATATATATATATATACGAATTCTCGTTTCGTTTTTTTTTTCTACGTGTATATGACTACCTTTCTCGCTCTATATCAATGTTTTTCTATTTTGCTTATTTCATCTCTCTATTTCTATCTACTTTTATAATGTTTCTCTCTCTCATGCAAATCGAAGTTGAGCTTCGTTTAATTTTCCCTCTCTGGCTGTCTGCCCGACTGACACTCTAACGGCCTATCTCAGTCTCTCTCTATCTCCCCGCTTTGTCTGAATAGGCTATTCCTCTGGCCTAGCTATTCATTGGCAACAAGTAAGGCTTTTCGATGAACTAATTAAAACCAATGACCACAGGAGGGCCGAGGTCGTGTGCATCACTCACCAATATAAATGAAAGTGCGTGCTTGCAACACGTCTACTGGGCTAACTTAGGCGGCAAAAATGGCTACAGTTGTGGAAAAGTAACGCTGTTTCATTGGAGTTAGGTAAGGGTTGGTTGAAGTGAGTATGAGGAGAAAACGTATAGGATAGAAAATAATGATATCTTGTACGAAGGAGGATAGAAATGTTGATGGCTGAAAATATAGAGGAATAAGGTAAAATAAAGGAAAATAAGAAAGTGAAATAGTAATGAAAAAAAATAAAGCTGGGTAGTATTGGAGTCAGGTTTAAGGTAAGACTTGGTTGGAGTCTGTATAAGGTAAGACTTGGTTGGAGTTTGTATAAGGAGCAAACGCGTATTGTGGAATGTAATGCTATCTTATAAGAAGAAGAGCTGATAGCTGATGTAGAGGAATAAGTACAAAATAAAAAAGAAAATACAGCAATAGTGTAATAACGGGTAGGTTGTCACAGCAATAATTGATCATGGTTGGTGTGTGAACTCAGTAGAGAAGTACTAGCCCTCGATTGGTTGGTTGGTTGTTGGTTTTTGTTTACGGCATATCAACCCTTTTCAGTTTATTTAATGCCGAATCCAGTGGTTTTTAAGAAAAAACATTTTAATGGAATATATATATATATATATTTTTTTTCAAGCCGGTTTCTATTTAACCCATAGTTTGGACCCTAATAAGTACTACTACTTGGGGTCAGAGCAATGGTAATTAAAGGGTGTCTCCACACTCCCTAAAGCCCGCAAGCTGGGACCTCACCATCGCATATAGTTTAAGGTCATATCAAGGACCACCGGTACTCGAACATGGATATGAAAAACAATACGAAAATAAGAAGATACGTGAAAATTTAGGTGCTATCCAGGTTCGAGGTGGTCGGAAAGAATAAGCGTTTTTCTTTTTTTGTGTGAAAGACACATTTTCTCCTTCACTCGAGTTTGCTGAAAATTGTGAAGAAGAAGAAGACAAAGAAGAAGAAGAAGAAGAAGAAGAAAAAGAAAAAGAAGAAGAAGAATACGACAGCTGCATGGGTGAAGAAGCTAGCGAATTCCTATTTACAAAACCTCCCCACGGGACAGAGTTAGACACCAGAGTTGTTCTTTTAACGTGGAGATAGGAAAAACAAAAATTGCGTCAGTCATGAAGGATTTGTGACATAGAACAACACATTAAAGTTTAGCATCTGAATTACAGATAATACACTTTGGTCAACACAAAGAATTCCGACATTTTTCTTCCTCTGCCTTCAAGTAGTAATAGAAACAAAGCAAATGTAGGAATGATCGTGCGAATGAATGCACGAAAGAAAAAAGAAGAATATAAACGAAAATAGTTAAAATGTAAATAATAACGAACACCTATATAAAGAAATAAAAGAATGGATTAAAAAAAAACAAACGAACAGAATAACAGAATGCCAACGAAGTCGGACAATCAAAAGGACTAAATATCACGAGAGAAAGAATGCATCAATGCCTGAATGAGTGAATGAAAAGGAACAAAAGCCGAATATAAAGCAAACAGAAAGGATTACAAATGAAAAATAAGTATACAAGTAAAAAGGAATACAATGATGAATGAAATAAGTACGAAAAAGCAGAAGATCAGAAAGGCAAGACGGTAAAGCACACAGAGTAATCAATAGCATTAAAAAAGAGAGCATACATAAAAATTAATCCAAAATGGATGAACGTTAAAAAAAAAAATTAAATGGTAAACTGTTGAAAAAATCAAAAACAAAAACAATTAGATGAAAGAAAGTAAGAATAACATACGAAGTAAAAAAAAAAATAGAAAAATAAATAAAATAACGTAAAAACAATAAAACAAGTGAAGCATGCATGCGTCCTCGTGGGCACACAGTGAGCGAGACATAAAAAATGATTAAGTTCAGCATTTTCACCCCCCCATTTAGCCACCAAACTCCCCAGGGGACGCCAAATCCTGGTGATAATTAACAGCGGTGCAGTTTTAGACCGTTACATATGTAAATTTGAGTTCTGCACCGTGCAAAAAAAAAACAAAAAAATGACTAAGTTCATCATTTGTCACCTCCCATTTAGCCCCAAAAGTCCCAAGGCCTTAGCATATTTAAATTAGAGTTCGGCGCCATGCCAAACTTCTAGATGGAAATACACAGAAAATTTTGGACAAATATGGTAAAATAGTCCCCAAAATGGAATGTTTTTATTAGCCCTAAAAGAACCCTTGAGGCACACCCAAGAGTTATTGCGAAGTATAGACAAACAAAATCATATAGAAATCAGATAGTTATAACTTTTCAGAAAGTTTTATAAAAATCCAAGGCATGACTTTTCTTTTTTTAACAAGCACAAAAGTGGCAATTTTATCCATTTTAACACGAAAGGAATCCATAGGGGGGAGCAAGCGGCGTTTCCCCGGAAAATCCGTTCTCTTACTTTTTTACTCATATTATATTTAATGTTTGTGCAAAATTTCAAAAAATTCGAAGGCGTATTAATTTATTTTTATTTCGGACTATTATTCTCATCTTTATTAGTTTTTGTTTTCATCTTTTATTGTTTTTTTTATTCACAACGTTTCGGCCAACTATTCCTCTGGCCTTCGTCAGGTGGTAACCGCGACGGATAGGAACTTCGAATCTCCTAACTACATTCTCAGCCATCACTGCCATCCGTAGTTGTTATCGCCTCACCACATTTTGGCCAATTAACCCCTGGCACGCTTTGGGTGGGATTGAAACCGCTATCTTCAGACAATGTTCATCTGGAACTGTAGAGATTCAACGTCTCTATTAACACTGACTTATTATATATCTGCTTGTGTGCAGAAAAACATCCGAATCTGTAATAATTCATTTCCAACATCATCTCAATATAACAATTGGACCACTTGCATTACGAATTCTCTCCCTGTTTAATGTGTGTATCAGCATATTTCACTGACTGTACAAGCACACAAGCATTTTTTTTTACTAAAAGTAAATAAACGTAATGTCTATGAAGAAAACAAAGAAACACTTTAGTACCTGAAGAAGGGTTCTTTCTAAACCGCAAAACTTGTATTTTAATACACACTACCAGTTCAGCCCGGCTTTGCTCGGGCCCTATGTACTGTTAATAAATTTCCCTACGTGTGAATACACTTTATGTATGATTTCAAATGTTTAGACAAAAAAATTGTCTGAGGAATTTCGTAGAGATCCTAATTTTGACTCCTTACACATGCCCATGTTACCTACATTTAAAATCTCAAGTCGTTAAACCCAAAATTGGCGGAGTAATTTGGTAGAATCTGCAAAAGTCAACTCGTTCAAGTTTGACCCTTTTGATAGCAAAATTATCGCCCCAAAAGAGATCAAAATGCCTGCGGCATGTTTGAATAATCGTTATATATAAATTTCAAATGTTTACACTCAAAATTGGCTGAGTAGTTTGCTAGATACTGCGAAGGTAAACTCTTTTCAAATTTGAACACTTGACAGCTCAAATTCTCGACCCAAACCGATGAAATCGCTTGCTCTATCTCTGAATACCCTTTATGTAAAATGTTTAGACAAAACAATTGTCTGACCTATTTATTAGAGACGGAAGAGATCAAATTTTTGTTAACTTTGTCCCCAATTATGACCCCTTAATATTTGTTCTTTTGGAATACAATCAAATTATAAAGTAAGTCCGAGTAACGTCTATCTAAAATTACAAATTGGCTGTGGAGTTTGGTAGAGTTCTCAAAGGTCAAATTTGAACCCCTTAACAGCAAAACTTCTGGCCGAAACTCGATTAGAAAGATTTTCCAAAATCTCAATACCCCGTATGGCAAATATCGAGTGTGTAGACCGAAAATTGACAGAGTTATTTGGCGGGGAAATGTACACAGACAGACACACATACTTTCACTTTTATAGATATATAGATAAATTATCTTTAATTACTAAAAAACAAATCGCATTTCGTTTTCAGTACATCAGCGATTCGTTATCGTAAAATAAAAAAAAAACAAGACCAGACAACGAAGAAGAAAAAACACTTTAATGCCTAAAGAAAGTTTCTTTGTAAACCGAAAATTTGTATTTAAATAAACATTACGTTTATTTTCTAAAAAACAACTGAAGTATGCACAGTGTACGAGGCATAACAAATTGCTTAGCTCAACATTTGCGCCCCCCTCCCATTTAGCCCCCAAACCTCTCAGGGGACCTCAAATATGTGGTGAAAATGAACAAAATGTGCAGTTTAAGGCTTTAACATATGTAATTTTGAGTGCTGCACCATATAAAAAAAATGACTAAGTCCATTATTTGCTCCCCCACCATTTTACCTCTAAAGTCCCCAAAGCCTTAACATATTTAAATTAAAGTCGAGCACCATGCAAAACTGCTAAATAGACATGCACAGAAAAATGTTGGAAAAATATGGTAAAATAGTTCTAAAAATATAGTGTTTTTATTAGCCCTAAAATATCCCCTGGAACACACCCAAGTGTTCTCCTGAAGTATAAACAAACGCAATTATATAGAAATCAGTTAGTTACAATTTTCAGAAAGTTCTATAAAATTCCAAGATATCATTTTTTTTAATAAACAGAAAACTGTAAATTTTAGCCATTTTTCGCGGAAATCCGTTCTGTTATTATTTACTCATGTCTCATGTTTGTGCAACATTTTAAAATATCCAAAGCGTAGTTATTGAGGAAAGTGCGGACAGACGAACGGACGAACGGACATAAGTGAATTTACAGGTCTACATTCCTTTTGTCGGAGCACCAAAAAATCGCATTTTATTGGCTTTCTTAATATATACAATTTGTAACTTTCAAATGTTTTAAACGAGTTCACATGATTTAAATATATATCGAGTTCACATGATTTAAATATATATGTATGTATATATATATATATATATATATATATAAATGGTTGTCGTATTGTCCCTCAGAATCACGCATTTAAAAGTTCCAGTATGTCTTGTCGGTGACGTCTAATTGTGTTCGTACGTAGAACATTATCACAGCAGCCAGCAGTTGCAGACAGATGACCTCCGGGTAATAAAGGTATGAAATTTCTATATTCTCTCACCAGCTATGTAATATATACATTTTTTGGTACCATGATTTGTAATTAATTCACATGTATTTAAAAATGCACCGATGGAACAGAGGATGAAACTCTGTAATCAAAAAGTGATATATCATTGACACTTTAAGAAACGATCCAGGAGCCCGGATACTGAAACAATGTTATTTGCATGGATGAATGGTAGATTTACAGATACAGAGGATAAAAATTACTACCAGAACAGTAGCAGAAACTCGCCATGAAGCAAAAGAACTATATATGTTGTGGTTAAAAAGAAAGAGCTTACCATATAGGCTTGTATATAATGATGTTTATCAGCTGTTTTCACTTGAAGTAATCCATTTCGGATGAAGTTAATGTCGGTTGCCAAGAAAGAAAACTCGCCTTCTACGACCTTCCTCAGCGTAGTTATTTTTTCTTTGCTTGTATAGAATTGTGTTCATCGTTTGTTTTTAGTAGAGGGACATTTCATTGCATTTCTTAGTCTATTCCCTCGTAAACTTTTATAGTCCTGTTTTTTTAGTGGTGTATTTCATCTTATAGATAATATCGGGTCATCAGGAGAGAATACGCTGATGTTGAATGTTTTCTTACCCGATAGATGGAACCCAGATTATTTGCCGCAGAATTGGCAGTTTTTTCTATGTAATAATTCAGATTAATTTTGCTGTGAATGTTATGCTTAAGAGTTTAAACGTATCATTATCTGGAATGTTGCTATCTTCTATAAGACCGTGTGTGTTTAATTGCAATACGAATAAACCGAGCCTTATGTATCCTTAAAAATAATATTTTATGATATGATGTGGTTAATGTTGGCTAAGTTTACTTATTGTAAGTTTTATACAAATGGTGCAAAGATAAAATATATGATTTTGCTGAAATTATAACTAGATGTGTGAGGCACCAATCAATAAATAATCGCGTAATTTCTTTTATACAATAATTTTCTACCATTTACCTAGGCTTATCAAGGATAACCTTTAATGTAATTATTAACGGATAATTGAAACAGTGTTATGAAAGAATTTAACCCAACGATATTTGTTTACATTAGACTTCTAAAACATACTGTCGGGGAGAAGCATCTTCATTAAACATGCATTTAACATACATAGATAGTACATAACACGCATTAACATACATAAATAGAAAAGGTTAAAGTTTTTTTTTCATTGTTGGGAGAAAACAATATCTTGCTGAAAAGGTTTTTAAGACGAGGGACGAGATGGAGCTCAGCTGAGCAACTTTCATGGATATCGATAATCTAGGCGAAGTGCAGCGATTTTATATTTTGAGTTCGAAAGTCGCACATTTCTAGATCGGAAGAGATATAGGAAGCTCTTGCATCCTGTGAGTTTGTCTCTACTTTATCGTTATTTTCATGGCACGCACTCGAGTGAGCTTAGATCTACGGTCCCTCCATCCCAAAACTTTCACAAGAAACACTCCTCTAGTTGAAAACACTATCAATAATCCTCCTCCCTCTTTATCTGTGCCTAAAACTAAACGTATGTTCCATGAACAAAGCTTCTTTCTTAGAAGTGCACGCCTGCAAAACTGCCTTCTATTCTACTTTCCAGCTGACTACAATCTGATTGTCTTCAAGTCCAACGTAAACAAGTTCTTGATGAGCCGTTCCACTTAAGTTAAAAATAAATTACCGAATTTCCATTACTAAGGGTTACTATATTGTCCAATTGATTACTGTACATTCTTAACCCTTATCCTCGAGTTGCCTCTTGGCCTTGATAAGTGGTGATGCCTATGTAAAAGATTTATACCATTGTTTTCAATCAATAGTACCTGTCCAGCTTCTTCTCATTACAGTCTAATCACTCAATATTCTGCTTACATTTCATCATTAGCCTCCATCTTGTTCTTATCCATACAGCGTTCATTGAAGCAATTCGTAATTGGGCAAATATTATATTATGTCTGAACCAGCCTAGACATCGTTTGCAGATTGTTGGCGATATAACATGTTTGTGCGTGCGGTCTCTAGTTTCTTGGTTGGTAATTCGATCGCTCCCTTTGATATTGTTGTGGGGGAATCACCCTCCAAATGGACTGTTCTATTCATTATATAAACCATAGACCTTTTGATTCCAGGTGTGCATTAAACACCAGAGCTCCCGGAGTCTTTATCGTCACGTTGGTTTGTTATTATTCCTGCGATTGTTTTACATATTACTATTATTATTGTTATTGCCGTGTTAAATTTGTTTTATTTGTTGAAGTTGTTATTTTCCTGCTGTTTTTTTTTGAACGGGACTTTTACCTTATTTTTTTAAATTTTTTTTCCCCCTCTCTAACCCGTCGGCCATGGCGTCCGCCAGCAATGTGCCGTCGGAAGAGGACAAAAGTGGCGAACAACAGAATGGGTGGGCAAAACCACCCAAAGTTAAAATAGACGTTAACAACTTTTTAACGGAAGCAAGGAAATGTCTGCAATATGTTACAGAAACAGGAGTTACGTTAGAAGCACCACGGCTACAGGAATTTGCCAAGAAAACGATCTCACTTTTTGTGGTAGATCGCAAGACCAAAAAATTGATCAGGTCAACATAGGAAACTGTAACTAAATTACTGGCAACGGCAGGAATGCGTGCGGATCGTGTAACGAAATGCAGAGGCTACAATACCTGGGCCGCCCTGTTTAAAACAGAAGAGGAATGTGTCGCACTAACTAAAAAAG
The DNA here is from genome assembly GCF_053919585.1 of Euprymna scolopes. Lineage (NCBI taxonomy): Eukaryota > Metazoa > Mollusca > Cephalopoda > Sepiida > Sepiolidae > Euprymna > Euprymna scolopes. Next base: position 59,987,247 of record NC_136515.1, read on the forward strand.
AAATCATTACACAAGAATACATTTTAAGAATGGAGTACCTAGGACGGAGGAGAACGACTGTTTCGATTTTCGAAGTGCCAGGGGCGGTCCCAGGTGAATATCTAGCTGCCTACCTCCTGAAATTCGGTGATATTACTGGTATAGAGGTGGACCAGTACAACGGAGTCTGGTCCTTCGACATACTATTAAACAAAGAAGCTTTCCTCGAAATACCCTACTTCCTGGAAGCGGGAGCTGAAAAACTCCCCATTGTGGTCACAGGGAGGAGGCCGACCTGCTGGATTTGTAGTGAAGTAGGTCACTTCACCTACACATGCCCGAAAAAGACCAAAACCAATGTGACAAACACAACAAACCCTAAAGAGGTGATTGTTGGGCACCTCGAACCTGAGGCTAGAACGCCAAACACAAGCAAAAAAATTGAAGTGATTAAAGAAATCACAACAGAAGAATTTGAGAAAAAGTTCAACTCTGAGATGGAATCACCTAAAAAGAGAGAATGGACGCTGGTACCGTTTTCTAAATCGCCTCGTAAAACGTACGCGGATAAACTGACCAAAGAGCAGATACTAGACATTAGGACCAGTAAAGACCCGGGGGGCAACAAGTTTAAGGCCCTGCTAAAAATAAAGGACTAGCTTGATGAAAAGCGCAAGCAAAGCGAGAAGAAAAAAGAAAAAGAAAAAGAAAAAATATTAGATTTCCCCGAATCTCTCTTCCCCGAAAAGCCTGCCCCTCCTCCAAAAGAGAAAAGATCACCCCGTAAAGCGCCACCCCTCTCTCCCGCAAACGTACCAAAAAGAGACCCAAAGTGGACAACCCTAGGCTCCCCATCCAAAAAGACCCCTAAACCGTCTCCATTCTGCTCCCCAAACAATACACCCCAAAACTCCCCTCCCGCTTCCCCTATGAAAATTGACATGCCCCCTCCTCCATCACCTCGCCCTTCTACTTCTGAAAAGAAAAGACAAAGAAGTCCCTCCGTGGAAAAAGACCAGAAAAAGAAAAGACCCCCTTTTTTTTCAGGGCAAAGACGTGTATAAGATCACGGCTAATATAGAGACCATATCCAAAAATCACGTTAGAAAAGACTACCGAAACCTCTACGCGGTGAAACAGATAAGCAAACTGGACATTACAAACCCAGAAAATTTTCCTAATGCCAAAAGACTTTTAACTGTGGTCAGATGTCGTGAAGAGGCCAGAGGAGTTTGGACTATGCTGGAGGAAGCAAACTCCGCTTTTAATATCATTCCTCCAGCAGCCTTTTTTAGCGACTCCGACATACTTAAAATGGAGCAACTATGTGTTGGACGGGTCCCCATAAAAATCCACCCTTCACTTTATAGAGCGATTAAGTTAACATTTCCTCTAGACATCGGTGCTATGTCCCCTGATGGGGCCATCACTAATGAGATGACCTCTGGATCATTGGGGACAGCTGTCGGTGTCTTGGCACCGTCCATGTTTGTTAAGGATACCCAACCCTAGATAGATCATAATGGCTTTAAGGTTAGCTACTTTGAATGTCCGAGGGTTGAGGGACGCCTCTCGTAAACTTCGAGTTGCACGCGACCTTCAACGCCTCGGGGTGGATATATGCTGTGTACAGGAAACGCACTTCATTCCCAGTGATTATCAGGGTGTGCTGCTTAGAGACTTTCAGCTCTATTCAGCACATTTTGATTCCCACTCGAGGGGTGTTTCCTGGCTAGTTAGACGCACTCTTGATGCTTCGTGTGACCCAGTCTATGCTGATCCAGAGGGAAGAGTGCACCTGCTGGATGTTACCGTAAAGGATGTGGCATTTCGATTTATTGGGGTTTATGCTCCCAATAGCCATGGCGAGAGGGTTTCCTTTTTTCGGGGGATTGAGCCCTTCATGAATTCGTCTCGGCGGATAGTTTTAGCGGGAGACTGGAACGCGGTCCTGGATCCCGATTTAGATCGCGGGGGTAATACTTCAAGGGCTACTAACCAGAACCGGGATGCTAAGGCGTTTCGAGACTTTATTGACAAGTTTGATCTTGTCGATAAATTTCGAAACGAAAAGCCCGGGGATGTAGTTTGGACTTGGACAGGTAGACGCGGCTCCGATCCGGTGCAACTTTCGAGTTACATCGATCGGTTCTTAGTTAAGAGAGTCGACTTAGGGCTTTTAGACTGTCCAAGTTTTCATAACATAGTTTATTCGGACCATAGGTTAGTCCGGGTTCGGGTAAACTTAGATAGCGTTAAACCTAGGATGGCGAGTTACTGGAAGTTCAACACGTCGTTGTTCGACGTGAAGGGCTTCCGGGAACAGCTTTTACTAACAATACAGAGGGAATTGACGGGAGCCATTATCGGGAATAAGTGGTGGGGAAAACTTAAACAAGTAATTAGGTCCTTCGCTGCTGATTTTAGTCATCGACTCAATCTTAGTTCTAGAGCAGCGAAAGCGGCACTAGATGATAGATTAAAAAGGGCGGTGGAGGAGGGGGATAGTGATAGTTATACTTTAATTAAGGCTGAACTGGACTCCCTGGATAACAGGAAGGACCAGGGTCTAGTAGTTAGGGCTAGGTTAAAAAGAGTGCCGAACGAGGCAACAAACATGGCCGCGTCAATGCGTGCGGAGGAGCGTCGACGTGCGACTGATCGACACATCGCCAGTGTCACATTGCCGGACGGACGAACCGTAACATCAAATGATGGAATCCTGGAGGGTTTTCGAGCTCATTTGCAGGAGCTTTTTACCATGCAGCCCGGTCTGGAGATTGAACAGTTTGACACGTATTTAGCTGACTTTTCTCGCCTTGAAGCGACCGAAGCAGCTACGTGTGAAGGTAGCATAAAAGAGGAAGAAGTCCTTGAGGCTCTGAAACAAGTCGGGCTAGACAGAACCCCTGGGATTGATGGTCTGCCTTACGAGGTGTACTTGAGGCTGTCGCCCATTTTTATTCCTTTGCTGGCCACACTCTTCAACTTCTGGTTTAGGAACGGGTCTATACCTCAGTACTTTACCAGGGGAATCATTAAATTGCTTTGCAAAGATAAAAATGGAGGGGATGGGATTAGCAATTTCCGGCCCTTAACGATGTTAAACACAGAGTTAAAGATTTTGGCCAAGATCTTAGCAAATCGTCTGCAGGTTGTTTTACATCGTCTCATAAGTCCCGAACAGACGTGTTCTGTTAAGGGCCGGACGATTCAAGATAATTTGCACGCGATACGCTTGATCATAGAGAAAGTCGACACAGAAGCCGCGCTGATCAATTTAGATCAGTCCAAAGCATTCGATAGGGTTGACCATCGTTACCTAGGGGCTGTTTTTGCTCGGCTGGGTTTGGACCCCAGTTTCGCTCATGGATTCGCCTCTTGTATGCTAACCCCGGTGCTATGGTGGAGGTGAATAGGGTGAGATCGAAGCCCTTCAGGTTAACAAGATCTATCCGTCAAGGTTGTCCGTTATCACCAATGCTGTATGTCATCGCGCTTGAGCCCTTTTTGCGCCAGCTTAGGGTGAATCCGGTCCTTCGCGGGATTACTTTGCCAGGTGGTTCTACCCCAGTAAAGTATACCGCCTATGCCGACGACGTGACTGTGCTTGTAACGAGCAATGCCGAGATTAGAGTCGTCGACATGGAAACAAGACGGTATGCACAGGTAACAGGGGCCATAATCAACCACGTTAAGTCTATTGGCTTACGTGTTGGTGCCTGGAGGGGAACGCCCCTTCAGGGACACTTTGGCTGGACTGATGGGCCCTGCAAGCTACTCGGTGTCTGGTTTGGCCCCGACCTCCAGCTGGAGAAAATTTGGTCGGAAGTGTTGAAAGCGGTCAAGACCACAACTCATTTGTGGTCTTTGAGAAATCTAACTTTAAAGGATCGGGCGGAGGTATGCAATACTCATATCTACCCCCTGATCCTATACCGTCTATCAGTGCTTCCCCTCCCGAAGTCCTCACTACTTGAACTAGTGCGTGCTCTTTTCGCGTTCTTATGGCGCGGAAAGCAAGCCATGGTTGCTCGGGAGATCTGTTGCCTGCATCCGTCTGAAGGCGGTCCTGGTATGCAGAATATCAAAATACGTAGACACACTCTAAGGCTGATATACCTAGACCGAATGTGTACACCTGACTTAGGGAACGGTGTCTTCTGGATGGAAGACACTAAGAAAGCCTTTCCGGCTTTGGAGAATGTGCATTCGGCTGAGGGGGAGGCACGCAGGAGGCCCCGAAACGAATGCCATTTCTATCGCGAGTGTCGACAGGCGTTGAAGTTCCTTCAACGGGTGAATGAAAGCCTCTCTGACACCCGGCTGTTGTCTCGCAAAGCGCTATATAGGGTTTTAGTGAGGGGATCTGTCCGAGACGAAAAGATTGAGGAGTTCGGTTTCACGAATGAGGAGCGCCGCTCGATGTGGCCTTGGGCGCCCGGGCTGAGCTGTTTCGATAACTACGAGGCATCGCTCACCTGGCTGGTAATCCGAGATGCCCTCTGGGTTCACAAAAAACTTTTCATAGCGGGTTTTACAATGACACCTAGTTGTGTCCGATGCGGAGAATGGGAGGAAGACCTAAGCCATGCTTTCTTCCGCTGCGCTATCGTTCGACCGTTATGTGAGTTAGTTGAGAGCTTCACGGTTCGCATACTGAACGGGCGTTTTTTTGTGCTGGATGCGGTTTCCCCGTGCTGTAATTGGGCGCCGAGTATGAAGAAAGAGGAACGTTATGTTTTTCTGTGTTTGCTAGCTGTTGTGAGAGGCGTGATTTGGTCGACACGACAGAAGGAGGTTTACGGAGATGAGACCTTCACTGCTCCCCAGCTTGTTCTCATGTTCAAGCATCGGTTGAAAATGCGAATTAAGCTGGAGAAGGTGAAACTCACTCCTGTAAATTTCAACGAAAGGTGGGCGAGAGCTTCGCGACTGTGTAGAGTGACTGGAGCTGGCCTTGAATTCGTTTCTGATTTGATTTAGGTCAAAAAGGATTTTGGGTATCCTGAACTAACAAGACATCAGTATCGGACCGATTAGTTTAGTATGGGTTAGTTAGGCTTTATTGTTTGATTTTTTAACTTAGCTAGAGTATGTATGTGTTCATCGTCCCAGTCCCTCTTTTAGTTTGCCCTTGTCCCCCCCCCTTTTTTTTCCACCTTAGGTTCGATAACCCCCATTCCCGACCCCAATTAGGTGACGGATGGACTGCTTTGTCAGTGATGCAGGTCGTCTTTGTGGTGTTTATTTAATAAAGTCAGGTTTCGTGTGGACCTGCGTCTTTTCGACTGACAAAGCTTTCTATCTGCCACAATTAGTAGTGGGGGGCTCTTTTACTAACTACTATTTTTTCATTGTAAATATTTCATTCTTTTTGTATATAAAATTTTTAGCCCCAACCCCCCCACATCATGTATATATCATTTTTCGGGTTATAATTAGGATTCCTATAGAGTGATTCTGGTATTCTGGTGAAAGAGTCTAGTTAAGTTAACTTTATGTTAGATAGGTCCACATTAACCCCCCCTATTTTTGGCCATGTGCCACATTTTGTGTATATTTATGCAAATAAATATTAACACCAGAGCTCCCGGAGTCTTTATCGTCACGTTGGTTTGTTATTTTTCCTGCGATTGTTTTACATATTATTATTATTATTATTATTGTTATTGCCGTGTTAAATTTGTTTTATTTGTTAAAGTTGTTATTTTCCTGCTGTTATTTTTGAACGGGACTTTTACCTTATTTTTTTTTTTTTTTTTTTTCCCTCTCTAACCCGTCGGCCATGGCGTCCGCCAGCAATGTGCCGTCGGAAGAGGACAAAAGTGGCGAACAAAAGAATGGGTGGGCAAAACCACCCAAAGTTAAAATAGACGTCAACAACTTTTTAACGGAAGCAAGGAAATGTCTGCAATATGTTACAGAAACAGGAGTTACGTTAGAAGCACCACGGCTACAGGAATTTGCCAAGAAAACGATCTCACTTTTTGTGGTAGATCGCAAGACCAAAAAATTGATCAGGTCAACTAAGGAAACTGTAACTAAATTACTGGCAACGGCAGGAATGCGTGCGGATCGTGTAACGAAATGCAGAGGCTACAATACCTGGGCCGCCCTGTTTAAAACAGAAGAAAAATGCGTCGCACTAACTAAAAAAGAAATCATTACACAAGACTACATTTTAAGAATGGAGTACCTAGGACGGAGGAGAACGACTGTTTCCATTTTCGAAGTGCCAGGGGCGGTCCCAGGTGAATATCCAGCTGCCTACCTCCTGAAATTCGGTGATATTACTGGTATAGAGGTGGACCAGTACAACGGAGTCTGGTCCTTCGACATCCTTTTAAACAAAGAAGCTTTCCTCGAAATACCTTACTTCCTGGAAGCGGGAGCTGAAAACTCCCCATTGTGGTCACAGGGAGAAGGCCGACCTGCTGGATTTGTAGTGAAGTAGGTCACTTAACCTACACCTGTCCGAAAAAGACCAAAACCAATGTGACAAACACAACAAACCCTAAAGAGGTGATTGTTGGGCACCTCGAACCTGAGGCTAGAACGCCAAATACAAGAGAAAAAATTGAAGTGATTAAAGAAATCACAACAGAAGAATTTGAGAAAAAGTTCAACTCCGAGATGGAATCGCCTAAAAAGAGAGAATGGACACTGGTACCGTTTTCTAAATCGCCTCGTAAAACGTACGCGGATAAACTGACCAAAGAGCAGATATTAGACATTAGGACCAGTAAAGACCCGGGGGGCAACAAGTTTAAGGCCCTGCTAAAAATAAAGGACTCGCTTGATGAAAAGCGCAAGCAAAGCGAGAAGAAAAAAGAAAAATAAAAAATATTAGATTTCCCCGAATCTCTCTTCCCCGAAAAGCCTGCCCCTCCTCCAAAAGAGAAAAGATCACCCCGTAAAGCGCCACCCCTCTCTCCCGCAAACGTACCAAAAAGAGACCCAAAGTTGACAACCCTAGGCTCCCCATCCAAAAAGACCCCTAAACCGTCCCCTAAACCGTCTCCATTCTGCTCCCCAAACAATACACCCCAAAACTCCCCTCCCGCTTCCCCTATGAAAATTGGCATGCCCCCTCCTCCATCACCTCGCCCTTCTATTTCTGAAAAGAAAAGACAAAGAAGTCCCTCCGTGGAAAAAGACCAGAAAAAGAAAAGACCCCCTTTTTTTCAGGGCAAAGACTTGTGTAAGATCACGGCAAATATAGAGACCATATCCAAAAATCACGTTAGAAAAGACTACCGAAACCTCTACGCGGTGAAGCAGATAAGCAAACTGGACATTACAAACCCAGAACATTTTCCTAATGCCAAAAGACTTTTAACTGTGGTCAGAAGTCGTGAAGAGGCCAGAGGAGTTTGGACTATGCTGGAGGAAGCAAACTCTGCTTTTAATATCATTCCTCCAGCAGCCTTTTTTAGCGACTCCGACATACTTAAAATGGAGAAACTATGTGTTGGACGGGTCCCCATAAAAATCCACCCTTCACTTTATAGAGCGATTAAGTTAACATTTCCTCTAGACATCGGTGGTCTGTCCCCTGATGGGGCCATCACTAATGAGATGACCTCAGGATCATTGGGGACAGCTGTCGGTGTCTTGGCACCGTCCATGTTTGTTAAGGATACCCAACCCTAGATAGATCACAATGGCTTTAAGGTTAGCTACTTTGAATGTCCGAGGGTTGAGGGACGCCTCTCGTAAACTTCGAGTTGCACGCGACCTTCAACGCCTCGGGGTGGATATATGCTGTGTACAGGAAACGCACTTCATTCCCAGTGATTATCAGGGTGTGCTGCTTAGAGACTTTCAGCTCTATTCAGCACATTTTGATTCCCACTCGAGGGGTGTTTCCTGGCTAGTTAGACGCACTCTTGATGCTTCGTGTGACCCAGTCTATGCTGATCCAGAGGGAAGAGTGCACGTGCTGGATGTTACCGTAAAGGATGTGGCATTTCGATTTATTGGGGTTTATGCTCCCAATAGCCATGGCGAGAGGGTTTCCTTTTTTCGGGGGATTGAGCCCTTCATGAATTCGTCTCGGCGGATAGTTTTAGCGGGAGACTGGAACGCGGTCCTGGATCCCGATTTAGATCGCGGGGGTAATACTTCAAGGGCTATTAACCAGAACCGGGATGCTAAGGCGTTTCGAGACTTTATTGACAAGTTTGATCTTGTCGATAAATTTCGAAACGAAAAGCCCGGGGATGTAGTTTGGACTTGGACAGGTAGACGCGGCTCCGATCCGGTGCAACTTTCGAGTTACATCGATCGGTTCTTAGTTAAGAGAGTCGACTTAGGGCTTTTAGACTGTCCAAGTTTTCATAACATAGTTTATTCGGACCATAGGTTAGTCCGGGTTCGGGTAAACTTAGATAGCGTTAAACCTAGGATGGCTAGTTACTGGAAGTTCAATACGTCGTTGTTCGACGTGAAGGGCTTCCGGGAACAGCTTTTACTAACAATACAGAGGGAATTGACGGGAGCCATTATCGGGAATAAGTGGTGGGGAAAACTTAAACAAGTAATTAGGTCCTTCGCTGCTGATTTTAGTCATCGACTCAATCTTAGTTCTAGAGCAGCGAAAGCGGCACTAGATGATAGATTAAAAAGGGCGGTGGAGGAGGGGGATAGTGATAGTTATACTTTAATTAAGGCTGAACTGGACTCCCTGGATAACAGGAAGGACCAGGGTCTAGTAGTTAGGGCTAGGTTAAAAAGAGTGCTGAACGAGGCAACAAACATGGCCGCGTCACTGCGTGCGGAGGAGCGTCGATGTGCGACTGATCGACACATCGCCAGTGTCACATTGCCGGACGGACGAACCGTAACATCAAATGATGGAATCCTGGAGGGGTTTCGAGCTCATTTGCAGGAGCTTTTTACCATGCAGCTCGGTCTGGAGATTGAACAGTTTGACACGTATTTAGCTGACTTTTCTCGCCTTGAAGCGACCGAAGCAGCTACGTGTGAAGGTAGCATAAAAGAGGAAGAAGTCCTTGAGGCTCTGAAACAAGTCGGGCTAGACAGGACCCCTGGGATTGATGGTCTGCCTTACGAGGTGTACTTGAGGCTGTCGCCCATTTTTATTCCTTTGCTGGCCACACTCTTCAACTCCTGGTTTAGGAACGGGTCTATACCTCAGTACTTTACCAGGGGAATCATTAAATTGCTTTGCAAAGATAAAAATGGAGGGGATGGGATTAGCAATTTCCGGCCCTTAACGATGTTAAACACAGAGTTAAAGATTTTGGCCAAGATCTTAGCAAATCGTCTGCAGGTTGTTTTACATCGTCTCATAAGTCCCGAACAGACGTGTTCTGTTAAGGGCCGGACGATTCAAGATAATTTGCACGCGATACGCTTGATCATAGAGAAAGTCGACACAGAAGCCGCGCTGATCAATTTAGATCAGTCCAAAGCATTCGATAGGGTGGACCATCGTTACCTAGGGGCTGTTCTTTGCTCGGCTGGGTTTGGACCCCAGTTTCGCTCATGGATTCGCCTCTTGTATGCTAACCCCGGTGCTATGGTGGAGGTGAATCGGGTGAGATCGAAGCCCTTCAGGTTAACAAGATCTATCCGCCAAGGTTGTCCGTTATCACCCATGCTGTATGCTGTATGTCATCGCGCTTGAGCCCTTTTTGCGCCAGCTTAGGGTGAATCCGGTCCTTCGCGGGATTACTTTGCCAGGTGGTTCCACCCCAGTAAAGTATACCGCCTATGCCGACGACGTGACTGTGCTTGTAACGAGCAATGCCGAGATTAGAGTCGTCGACATGGAAACAAGACGGTATGCACAGGTAACAGGGGCCATAATCAACCACGTTAAGTCTATTGGCTTACGTGTTGGTGCCTGGAGGGGAACGCCCCTTCAGGGGCCCTTTGGCTGGACTGATGGGCCCTGCAAGCTACTCGGCGTCTGGTTTGGCCCCGACCTCCAGCTGGAGAAAAATTGGTCGGAAGTGTTGAAAGCGGTCAAGACCACAGCTCATTTGTGGTCTTTGAGAAATCTAACTTTAAAGGGTCGGGCGGAGGTATGCAATACTCATATCTACCCCCTGATCCTATACCGTCTATCTGTGCTTCCACTCCCGAAGTCCTCACTACTTGAACTAGTGCGTGCTCTTTTCGCGTTCTTATGGCGCGGAAAGCAAGCCATGGTTGCTCGGGAGATCTGTTGCCTGCATCCGTCTGAAGGCGGTCTGGGTATGCAGAATATCAAAATACGTAGACACACTCTAAGACTGATATACCTAGACCGAATGTGTACACCTGACTTAGGGAACGGTCTCTTCTGGATGGAAGACACTAAGAAAGCCTTTCCGGCTTTGGAGAGTGTGCATTCGGCTGAAGGGGAGGCACGCAGGAGGCCCCGAAACGAATGCCATTTCTATCGCGAGTGTCGACAGGCGTTGAAGTTCCTTCAACGGGTGAATGAAAGCCTCTCTGACACCCGGCTGTTGTCTCGCAAAGCGCTATATAGGGTTTTAGTGAGAGGATCTGTCCGAGACGAAAATATTGAGGAGTTCGGTTTCACGAATGAGGAGCGTCGCTCGATGTGGCCTTGGGCGCCCGGGATGAGCTGTTTCGATAACTACGAGGCATCGCTCACCTGGCTGGTAATCCGAGATGCCCTCTGGGTTCACAAAAAACTTTTCATAGCGGGTTTTACAATGACACCTAGTTGTGTCCGATGCGGAGAATGGGAGGAAGACCTAAGCCATGCTTTCTTCCGCTGCGCTATCGTTCGACCGTTATGTGAGTTAGTTGAGAGCTTCACGGTTCGCATACTGAACGGGCGTTTTTTTTGTGCTGGATGCGGTTTCCCCGTGCTGCAATTGGGCGCCGAGTATGAAGAAAGAGGAACGTTATGTTTTTCTGTGTTTGCTAGCTGTTATGAGAGGCGTGATTTGGTCGACACGACAGAAGGAGGTTTACGGAGATGAGACCTTCACTGCTCCCCAGCTTGTTCTCATGTTCAAGCATCGGTTGAAAATGCGAATTAAGCTGGAGAAGGTGAAACTCACTCCTGTGAATTTCAACGAAAGGTGGGTGAAAGCTTCGCGACTGTGTAGAGTGACTGGAGCTGGCCTTGAATTCGTTTCTGATTTGATTTAGGTCAAAAAGGATTTTGGGTATCCTGAACTAACAAGACATCAGTATCGGACCGATTAGTTTAGTATGGGTTAGTTAGGCTTTATTGTTTGATTTTTTAACTTAGCTAGAGTATGTATGTGTTCATCGTCCCAGTCCCTCTTTTAGTTTGCCCTTGTCCCCCCCTTTTTTTCCCCACCTTAGGTTCGATAACCCCCATTCCCGACCCCAATTAGGTGACGGATGGACTGCTTTGTCAGTTATGCAGGTCGTCTTTGTGGTGTTTATTCAATAAAGTCAGTTTTCGTGTGGACCTGCGTCTTTTCGACTGACAGAGCTTTCTATCTGCCACAATTAGTAGTGGGGGCTCTTTTACTAACTACTATTTTTTCATTGTAAATATTTCATTCTTTTTGTATATAAAATTTTTAGCCCCAACCCCCCCCACATCATGTATATATCATTTTTCGGGTTATAATTAGGATTCCCATAGAGTGATTCTGGTATTCTGGTGAAAGAGTCTAGTTAAGTTAACTTTATCTTAGATAGGTCCACATTAACCCCCCCTATTTTTGGCCTTGTGCCACATTTTGTGTATATTTATGCAAATAAATATTAACACCAGAGTGACCCTCGCCTTCTCTGTGACGTTTACTACTCTTTTCAGTTATAACGTTTTTACGTTGTTTTCCAGTAATAACTCTATTCCGTTGTTCTGTTTTCTTTGTGGCTTATTGCAAGCCATAACACTGGCGACATTGGATTCGAAAAACTTACTCATGTTTAAAAACTGTGTTCTAAAAAACTAAACACTGTCGACATTGGATTCTAGGAGCATATTAAAAATCTAAACCAGTAACCACGTTGACAAAAAATACTCGCGTTGAAAAAGTAGTCTAAAAATACTAACGACGTCGAACTTAAATGTTATGAAGCCTAAGGAAGTGTCTAACATAATACTTGCAACTGAAAGATTCAGGGTAATTAAAAAACAAAAACAAAAAACAAAACAAAAAAAAAACGCAGATCATTACGGGGGAAAAAGAGTTGAAAAGAAAAAAATGTTCGTTAACTCTGTACTTTTGCAAAAAAGAAAAAGGTTCGTTGCGACTTAGAAAGATAAATGTTCATACTTTTGGAAAAAGAATTCGTCACTTGTGGTTTTCGCTGCTAAAATCGGACGTTGTTTTTTTTTTCTCTGGAGAAAAATATACACCTGATCTTTTTTCTTTAGACAATGAACTTTTTATATATTTATGTTTTTCTCTGTTCGTTTTATTGTCTGGAGGAAGAAATAAGGAAGAATAAAACGTTTTTTTTAAATTCAGCGAACGTTTTAAGATTGCTAATGCTGACAAAGCAAAATGGACAAATTGGAAGTAACGTTGGAACATTTGACCAAGTTGCATTTTTATGCCGCAAAGCGTCGGTCACAATCCGAAAAACACTGGACTGAACGTCAAATTCGATTCGAGGAAAAGCAAAAGGAATTGGAAAAACAGTTACCGGAATGTCAAATACGAACCGAGGAACAGCAAAAGGAAGTTCAAAAACAGTTAGCCGAACGTCAATTACGAAGAGAGGAGTTACTTACAGAAATTGTTAAGAATAATGCGAACGTGGAAAGCGATTCAACATTTTCTCAGAATACAATATGGGCCGTGATAGACAATTTTAAATACGAGGAAGTGGAAAAATAATTCGGAGCGTATTTTCGGCGTCATGAAGATTTTTTTAATATCGACTGCAGCAACTGGTCTGATCAAAACAAAACCAGACTTCTACTACGAAAATTGGAAACGACTGAGCATGATAAATTCGTGGATTACATCTTGCCTCGGAAAACAGCAGATTTATCATTCAATTAGACGGTAAATTTGTTAACTGAACTTTTCTCGCCGAAAACGTCTCTTTTCCATAAGTGTTGGAGATGTTTGAATGTGGTAAAACACGATAATGAAGATTTTACCACCTACGCATCCGTAGTGAACAAACATTGTTATGACTTTAAGTTGTCTGAACTAACAGCATACAATTTTAAATGTCTTGTATTTTCGCAAGGATTAACCCCGGGAAAAGATGCGGAAACCAGGCGCAGAGTCCTTACAAAATTAGAAAATAAACTGAACTTAACACTTCAAAAATTGACTGAGGATTGTAAAAAAGTAGAAATTATAAAAAAAAAGATGCCAGAAATATCGAAGCAGGCATCGCGAATATAAAAAATGTAACTCAGAAAAAAAAACGTCGAAATCGCACACAGACACTAACCACCGAAACTCAGAAAATCTAAAAGCACCGGGCGCTTGTTTCAGATGTGGTGGAATACATTGGGTAAAGGATTACCCATTTTTAACAAAAAGATGCTATTTATGCAATAAGATCGGTCATAAAAGTGTGCACTGTAGGAAAACTCAGAATAGAAGCCGTGTACGTCAAACCAGAACTAAGGAAGGCGGAGATGAAAATCTACGCAAATTTGTAACGGTTAACATTTTCGGCAAGGCTATTACATTCCAATTAGACAGTGGATCGGATCTTTAAATAATAAATCTCAAAACGTGGGAAATATTACGAAAGCCGACCATGTTTAAAACTAACAGAACGGCGACCACCATTAATGGTACAAAAAATCATTTTGAAGGTGAATTAATTACAAACGTCACTTTACGGGGGAAAACAAAAAACTAAGATCGTATATGCTAAAAGATAGTGAGGACCTGTTCGGTTTTGAGAGCATGGAGGAGTTTCGTCTCTGGGATCTTCCTATATCCACATTCTGCAAGAAAATAGATATCCGCCCAGCAGAAACGGAGAAACTAATAACTTGTTTTAAAAAGAAATCACAAACGTATTTACTCCTTGCCTGGGGAGATGTACAAAAATGGCCGCAGATTTTAAGTTGAAACCTGGCACACAACCGGTGTTTAAAAAGAAACGTAATTCCCCTTCGCTTCCCTGAACAAAATAGATCAGGAAGTAGACAGATAAGAAAGCATCGGTATACTGTCTTAAATTGAATATAGTGAGTGGGATGCTCCGGCAGTTTACGTAAAGAAAAGGTCCGGGGAAATTCGCGTTTACACCGACTTCGCGACCGGACTCAACGGGTCCTTAGAAGATTTTCACTATCCATTACCTAGTCCAGAAGAAGTGTTCACGAAATTAAATGGCGGCAAGTTTTTTTCTAAGATCGACCTAAGCGACGCTTAACTACAGATTCCAGTAAACAACAAAAGCGCTAACCTCCTCTGTATTAACACTCATCGCGGTTTGTACAGATACGAAAGACTCGCGTTTGGTATCAAGGTGGCACCCGCAATATTCCAGCAAGTAATGGATACTATGCTGTCCGGCTTGGACACCGCAATCGCATATCTTGATAACATTGTCATAGCGAGCAAAAGCAGGGAGGAACATGAAAAACATATCAGACAAATATTCAGTCGAATACAAGATTATGCATTTAAGATCAATCAGATAAATGCGAGTTTTTTTACAAACAATTAAATACCTGGGTCAAATAATCGGTAAAGATGGCAGACGCCCACACCCAGATAGGGCGACCGCTATTAAAGAATGCCGGCACCAGTAAACATAACTCAATTGCAGAGTTTTTAAGGTTTTGCAAATTATTACCAGGGGTTCATCCTAAATATGCACAAATTGCGCGCATCACTTAATGAATTGCTGGAAAATGATAAGGTTTGGGAGTGGACAAAAGATTGCCAGACATCATTCCAAGAAATAAAAAAAGAATCCTGACTTCAAAACTATTCCCAGCGCATTTCAACCCGCTTTTGGACATAATAGTAGCTAGCGACGCTAGTCAATATGGTGTCGGGGCGTGCATGCTACATCGAATGCCGGATGGCTCGAAACAGCCCATTGCTTTCGCATCACGGACTTTCTTGCCAGCGGAAAAGAATTGTTATCAGATCGAGAAAGAGGCCCTAGGAATTATCTTTGCAGTTTTAAAATTCCACTGGTTCTTGTACGGAAGACATTTTTTTCTACAAACCGACCATAAGACGTTGATATCCATTTTGGATAAAAAAATGGACTTTCAACATTCACTGTGAACCACCTATGAATATGGGGAACTATTCTCCTGAACTATAATGTTACAATTCAATTTCTCCTCTCAAAAAAACTAGCCCATGCAGACGGTTTATCGAGACTGATTCCTACCAAAATGGAACCTTTTGAAGATTCAGTAATCGCGGCACTACGTATTAATAGTGATGTAAAAACCATGATAAAAATATTAACCGCGAACTGCCGGTCACACTTCAGGAAATTAAGTCAGAATCCCTAAATGACAATTTCATTCAAACTACGAAGCAGAAATTAGCACTGGGTAACACCAGTTCAGGCATTTTTTCTGGTTGCGATGAATACTGTTATACGGTGAAAGGGTTGTCATCCCCCAAAACCCTTCAAAAAAGAATTCTCAGGGATTTTCACATGGGACATCCAGGAATAAACAGAATGAAAAGCCTAATGAGAAGTTTTATTTATTGGCCAGCTATGGACCAAGATATTACCGACAATTACAAAGGCTGTGCTTTGGCTGCAAAAGCACCACCGATAACATATAAATCTTGGCCTGAGGCTGAAAAACCATGGTCGAGGATGTACATCGATTATGCGGGACCTGTGGAGGATTTTTACTACCTGATATTAGTTGACTCTTACTCTAAATGGCCAGAGGTACTAAGATGCATAAAACCGACCATACAAAAAACAACAAATCTTTCATTGGAATTATTTGCTCGGTTTGGGGTTGTAGACTGTCTGGTTAGCGACAACGCTCCACAGTTCACCTCGACAGAGTTTAGAGAATTCTGCGAGACGTATCAAGTCAAGCATATTACGACACCTCAGTACCACGCCAGAAGCAACGACCAGGCCGAACGCTTCGTCATTACGCTTAAAAGGGCATTAAGAAAAGGCGCCCGGTACACCGACAGAAAAAGCCCTTCCGCAATTTCTCAGGTTTACGGAATCACGAGAAATCCGAACAAACCAGATGCGGGATCCCCAGCAAAAATCATGTTTGGACGGAAAATAAAATCCGTATCTGATAAACTGCTACCCAAACACATAGTAGACAACAGAACCTCTACAATGCCAACGAAACGGTTTAACAGCGGAGGTAACGTGTATTTTAGACATTTTAGAAATAACGTTTTTTTTTTTTGTAACAGGGCACGATCTTACGAAGACTGGACCATATTAGAGACATCATTCTGGGCCCAAAGTTCCAACATAAGAGGCACCTGAACCAATTCAGGAAATGCTTCTCCGAGGATCAAGATGAACCACCGCAGGACGGCAGTGAGGTGATTGAAACTGTATGACTGTTTTGACATAGATCCTCCAAAAGGGATGGCAGAGCCGAGACGCTCCGGCAGAAAGAGGAAGCGCACAGACCCCTTGGTGGTCTGCCATAAAAGGAAGAAATACTGATTTTCACAACCGCGGAAATCAGCTTGGAAGGGGGATGTTGTGGGGGAATCCCCCTCCAAATGGACTGTTCTATTTATTATATAAACCATGGACCTTTTGATCCCAGGTGTGGATTAAACACCAGAGCGACCCGCACCTGCTCGGTGACATTTACTACTCTTTTCAGTTGTAACCGTTTTACGTTGTTTTTCCAGTAATATCTTGTTTAAACTCTATTCCGTTGTTTTGTGGCTTATTGCAAGCCATAGCAGATATATATATATATATATATATATATATATATATATATATAATTTTTCTAAGTCACTTGGAATTAAACGCATCTAATTTCCTCTATTGAGATGGTAAGTTTCACATTTATATAGCATTATCCAGAAGGCGGTGCTTTTATAAAATTATAATTTAGATCTATGGTTAAATTTTTTCTCCAGACTTTGTAGAGATCATCAATTAGAATAACAGTTAAGATGAGACGCACTAGACTAATCCAAATAATGCAAACTGATCTAAGACTTGGATAAGAAGAAAAAAGTATAAATCCTCATCTGAAAAATTCCAACATATAACCAGGATGGTCCAAAAGTAATGCCCCTATTTTTCCGCCCGAGTAGATTACAGGGGTAGCAAATTGCATTGTTAGGATGCCTGAAATGATGCATAGATTGCTAAATATTGGCAGACAACCAGAGGGAGAAACATTGGATTATTACACACGCAAATGTATTCAAATGTGAAGAATTCAGGACTTTCTGCCATTGTCTAACGGAATGCGTAATTTGACCCAGAAATATGTTACAGGATACCGGTCAAAGGTTTAACAATAGACACATGGAAATATTTAACATTCCAATAAAAAAAATAATGCTTTTGGAAATATAATCGTCACATAGAAAAGGATACAATCTTTCAGTGAGAAAGAGAGAGAGAGAGAGAGAGAGAGAGAGAGAGAGAGGAGAGAGAATGAGAGAGAGAGAGCAGCGGTACGTGTCACCATTTTCGTTACCATCCGATATTCGACAATCACGCACCCTCGCACCCCTGCATCCCCGGTGCCTTTCAGAAACACCAGAACTCAAAATAATAATTGATGTTTCGGTGTGAAATAAAGCAATATATTTTTGTAGGTCAAATCTGGTGTTTTTTTTACTTTACTGTCAGTGTTTGTATATATTTTGTGCCATCGACAAAAGTAGATGTTAACAATATATAGACCGATAAAATCATTTCGGAACATGGCCTGAATATTTAACTTCTCCATTGAAAATATTGATGGTGTGAGGCTTTAAGAAACCAACCTCTGTTATGGACGTGCGTTAGAGATCCTTCCTTACACAAAAAATGAACGGATCTGTACTTGCGGGGGTGGGGATCTGTATGGCATAGAGGGGTGTAAATATTACGTACGTGGGTCTAAAACGTGTAATGTCTAGTAACGTATAGAAATTATAACAACAGATATATATTTACAACAAATAACAATCACCTGGGGTTGTAACATCGGGCCAATTACAGAAACATACCTGATCCACCCCTGACTTTGTTTAACGGATTCTCAGGAACAGCTGCAATAATGATACATCTCAATAAATCAACAAATTCCGGGCTGTCTCTTCAGCAATCTTTATTCCCGACGTTTCCCCATTGGAAGATGCCGCTAGTTCTGGACTAAAGCATTCTGATCCTCTTTACTGGAAGCCATCACCATTCAACTCGATCCACTTCCTCTCTCACTTCCAATCCTTGACTGCGTCTACTCTCTCTCATTCTTCCTCTGTCTCTCTCTGTCTCGCTTCTGATCTCTGACTCATCGAATAATCGTATATTTTCCCCAAAATCTACCTAAGGTCCACTACACTTTAAAATGATATCTACGTAATAGTCACCAGACTCTAGAGGTCAGTCTATTTTCAATTATTGTTTATGTTCTACGTTCTTTAATTCATAAAATATTTTAACATAAACAGTTTTCTCTGTAAACATTTATTTTGCTAGGATAACATTCTATTGTTACACAGATTAAAGCGAGCACAAAATTCGTCGACCAGCAATATCTTCGGCGTTGCTCTGCTATACTGACCACACTCACTGGAATCTGCTGAGCGTTTAGAAAGATCGATGCAGTTGATATCATCATAGCTAGGAGATGGGTACTGTCAATTTTAGTGTAGCGGCAGAGGTACAGGGGCCTGGCAATATTTTTCGGGAACTTTAGTATTCGACTTTCCGAGTACAGAATAGAATAAACATAAGAGGAAAATATTTGTAATAAAAATGGAAGAAAATCGATTAAGTAAGGAAAAATATTTAATTTTCATCCTTTTTTACAAAACACACGCGGCATTATTTTTCGGGCATCGTTGAAAAACTTAATAGTCTGCAATATCGCCTTTCCTCTCAATAACTTCTATCAATCCCTCTTCATAATGATCAAACATATGTACGTGTTTCTTGTAGTTGTTTCATTGTCATCTAATATTCGTTCCCATAGTTGAGCATCTTTCGTTATTTCAGGTCCATCATTGACAAGTTGCGCAAGCATTTCCCAAACATTTTCTATTAAATTTAGATCTGGGCTTTTTTTCAAGCCATTCCAAGATAGTCATATTCACTTTAGCCATCAATTCTTTCATGAATTTTGATACTTGGATGCTGCAATTGTCTTGCTGTAGAACGAAATCATTCCCCCTCCCCCTTCTCATCTTGGTAGGGCTTTCTCGTCCAGCAACTGTTTGCAGCTTTCGCTGTTCTGTCGTCCTTTCAGTCATTCCAACCATATATTTCCATTAGCAAAGATCATACCCTAAACCATAACTCCTCCTCTTTCCATCTGTCGTTTGTTCAGTAAAACAGGCTCACCCCTTCTCAACTAAGTACACCACCCATCGGGTCCATCAAACTTGAAACGCTTCTCATCAGTAAATATAATCTTCTTAAAGTCAACATGCTTTGTTAACCACCGTTTAGCCTCTCCAGTCTTGCACTTTTGTGCTTCTTTGTTAGTGGAGTTTTTATTAACCTGTGCATACTTCAAACCAATCCAATGCAGCGTTTTTTGTACTGTTCGTACGTTTACATCCAATTCACATTTTTCCTTCACTTTTCTTACTGTTAGCTTTTCTCAAGATACCAAAAGCCGTTTCACAGTCCTCTTTATTCTCCTTTCAGTCCTCTTGCCAATTGATCTTTTCCGTCCTCTCTTTTTTCCGCTAAGAGTTTGTCTTCAGCATGTACTCGGCCGTTGATTTCGACAGCTTCAAATCCATGGCGATCCTTCTGGTGCTGAGGCAATCTTCCTGCTTCTTCTGTGCCAAACAAACGATTTCTTTCGAATGCATTTTACCTCGTCAAAGTTAATTGTTTTGCCAGTAAAATAAAACAGATAATTGATTCTAATGATGACAGCTAAGTGTACAAGCAGAAAATTTGCATTCAGCAACGTATACGTGACCATAACTCTTTATAAAATAGGATTTGTTTTCATGTCCGAAAAATAGTGTCGCGCGAGTTTTAGCAAAAATCACAAAAAACTAAAATTATGAAAGCCAAACTAAAAAAAAAATGATTACACTAATAGTGGATTTTCATTCCTCAACTACGTACTTATAATCTCAAAAGTTTTGGGCACTAGTAACCACTTTGAAGTTCCTTTTTGAAAGTGTGCGAAAAATATTGTCGGGCTCTGTATAAGTGACAAAGCGCGCTCCGAATTTTATGGCGATATATAAAAAGAGGCTGACAAAAGTGCATTTTCGATGATGATGATGATGATTAAGCGGATGAATACATTGAGGGTCACAAAATGTCGCTCGTTTTATTGGAATTACTTCTGTCTGGGGAGTTTTCAACATTTTAATTTTTCACTTTTAAATAAAAGACCCTTTTTTTTGAACGGCCATCATAAATAGACACTTGCCTTCTATTAATTGTATGCAAACGTAATCGTTTACGATACGTATAGTGCTTAAATAGTAAACCGTAAAGAGTTAATACGCCATAAAAACGTGCAAACCAGACACAGAACGAATATCAAAATGTGCATTATAATAGCCTATTACATAAAACAAGTGCCGATGCCTTTATCAAGATTAGGAAGCGTAAGCCCCCGAGCGCCGACATCCTATTTACATGTTTCTTTATATTATTTCCCCTTTTCGTTTTTTCTTAAGCAACACTTTGCTTTGGGCCGTCGATTTTTTTTTTCCATTTCCGAAAACGGAAATAATTTATCCCCAATAGACCAATTGCGTTACAAGAAATTCGCGCCACAAGCAAGCGGGTAATTTAAAGTACAAAGAAATAACGAGACTCCGTAATAAAATAAAACATAAAAATAAATGACATTTTTTTTTCTAACGATGCGTCAATTAAATTCTCGTTCTTAACGATAAAAATGTTATTTAAAACTTGAAATACAGCGCATATCATAAGGTATGTGGACGCATAAAATTTTATTTTTAATGAAAATTACCAAAAAAAAAAAAAATTGGTGAAAGAAGGTAATAAAAACGAAAGATGGTTATCGACACGACGGGCAAAAGTTCGAGACGAAGACTATAAGTCTTAGTCTTGAAAACGACCACTGCTATCAGTAGGGGGGAAAGAGTCAGCATGGATAAAGTTACACCAACCATTGATGTTGTGAAATAGAATGTTACAAAGAATGTAGCGAGATGAAAGCTATTTTTAGAAAAAAAAATCGATTTATGTTAGAAATCAAAAGAAGTGTTAAGTTTCATAATTAATACAAACATGAATTTGAGCTAGATAGAGAGGTATACATCACCAATCCGAACAACCCTTTGCGTCTGTGGTCACCTGTACTTAATTACGTAACGAGATAGTTTGCGAGACACGTAAATATTAGTCGAGAGTTGGAAGTCAGATTTAAGGGTCGACATCCGATAGTCAGAAGGAAAGAAGCGGTCCTCTGACCGAAATAGCTCATAGCAGGAAGATTTTCAGTCAAAATCTAACACAAGCGTGTATCTTTACAATAGGGAATATCAGTAAATAAAGATGCTGTAAATACAAACAGAACTTCGGGTCGCCCGGATCTTCATTTACAGTTTTTTCATCGATTTGTCAAATCAAGATCAACCTAGATCGATAAGGTATGTTTTCCTATTTGCCGATGTTACTTTCCCCTCAAAAAGAATGCTATTCATTTTATATTACTATTATGAACATATCTAATAAATATTATATGTCTTTTTTTATACACTCATCACATGACGTTTACATACAAACTTTAAATATATATACATTCAACATCACAGACATCAAAATAGACACATACATATATACTCGTAAAAATATGAACACATTTAATAGACTATACTACAAACGGTTGTTAGAAATGAGTTCTTGCTATCAATATCTTAAAAGCAGCTAGCGCATATTGAATATCAGTTCAGCATTTACTATAAATCTAGCTGAACGGCGGGCGTTGCTCGATTGTAAAACACGTTTTATCATGATATTTAAATTTATGCAAATTGCGTATGTATCATTATAGAGTCAATCCTCTATTAGATATTATATATTACGAGGAATAATTTGCAAGGTGGGCTAATTCGCAAAAAAAAGTAATAATAATAATAATAATGATAATAATAATAATGGTAATGTAGTTCATCAAATTCTGTCTGTGTTTGTTTAAAATATCACATAAGCTGGTATTTGGCCTCAACGATGAATGTCCTGGAAACTCACTTTTAATTAATGTTTAGTTTTAAAATATGCAAACAAAAGAATGATTTGCGGCGATTTTAAATGGTGCCTCTTCTTGATTAGTAAATTGAATTGATTAATAAGAAAAAATAAATAATAAAATGATAAGGTACACACAGGCTTGAACACGGTATCATTCAATCTGTAGTCGAAAGCTCTAACACTGACTTATATTTAAAGATGTCAACAAATCTGTTATTTGTTGAAAATGTCTTAACTCCCTTGCCGGTGCAACCTAAAATATTCCCCTGGGAATATTTTTTTTTTTATAAATCTGTAAGAAAGAAAGACTATTTTAAGTTCGGATTTTTTCGATTTACGAAACTTATCGAATGAATTTCTGTACAAACACATTTCTAAGAAAACTGCCAGACATATAAATTAGCTTTGTGTAAAATTTGCAAAAGATAGGCTCAGTCGTTTCGGGACTTATAAGAAAGTGGCTCACACACTCACAAAGTTACATTTGTTGGTGCAAAAATAATGTAATTTTTTGACGTTCAAGTTAATGTCAGAAAACGACATTATTTTTGCACCAACCTAATAGATAGAGAAAACGATAGAGTAGAAAAATATTAGCAAGGCCTCTTCTATACAAAAATGGTTGTAGAAAAGTAAGTCTATGATTTTTCATTCTGATAATAAGAGAAGAGTGCTCCGATCGCCATCTTCCATGATGTGGTAACAATACTACATATTTTAAAGACTAAAAAACTAAGGAACATTACAGTTCATACTACAACGTGAGGCACTAAATAAAATGCGCGACAGAGTAACAAAATTTAAAAATAACGAGAGAAATATATTCACGCTTCTAGAGTTGTAAGTTATGTTTACTTTCAGAACAGGTTCCGATGGTTACGTTTTCTACACAAGTCCTGGACGTGACTGGTTCTCAGTGGACAGTTCTTGTGTTGGAAGCCACAGAGCAAAAGATTATTTCCATGTTGCCACGAAGAGAACATATGCTAAGTAAATACTGAAAAGGTTTAATTTTTTATGGGTAATTCTGGTTTCTGATTTGTTGGTAGCAGGATTGGAAATAATTTGATTCGTCAGTTCCTAGCAGCATCGTTTATAAATAGATTCTCCCGACTGTGCGGGATCATACCCCCATTATAACTCTGTTATGATGAGATATGTCTCCTAGCGGCTTCGGCTGCAGGGGGACAGGGTAGAGTACTCGTCAAGGATCCGTTCTTGACATTCAGCCCGACAGATGAGGGGGCGGGAACAGGCCCAGCACTTGTCGGACTGAGGTACGCCGCCTGGGTAATACCTATGAGGCCTTGCCACCGGGTTTTCCGATGGAGTAAGTTCATTGCTTACTGCCTGAGGCGCCCCGACCGGGGAATGTCGACGGGGTTACTCAGGCAATTTTTACAATTGCAGGAGTGCCCCATCCTTTGCTTGCTGGATCCCCACTTTCCGGCCTTGTGCCACATTTTGCTGAAGTGGGCAGCAAATAAATCTCTACCCCCATTATAATTGGGGATGGTCTCCTAGCGGCTTCGGCTGCAGTGAAACAGGCTAGTAGTACGCGTCAAGGATCCGTCCTGTACACTCAGCCCGACAGGTGAGGAGCCGAGAACCGGCCCAGCACCTGTCGGACTGAGGTGCACCGCCTGGGTCATACCCAGGAGGTCCACCCTCCCAGGCTTTGCCACCAGGCTTTCCGGTGGGGGAAGTTTATTGCTTGTCGCCTTAGGCGCGCGACCAGGGTTACTCAGGCATTTTTCGCAATTGCAGAAGTGTCCCTCCTTTATGGGAGCCTGCTTTAGATCCCCACTTTCCCCGCCTTGTTCCAAATATTGATGATGTGGGCAGCAATTTAAATACCTACCCCCATTATATTTAAAAATTATTGCAACAATTCTAGACAGTATTTTATATCTCTACAAATTCACCATTTGCCCATGCACGGAGCATAATTGCCACGCACAAGACGATGAATCAACAACTAGTCTTTCTCTATTCAACAGTGTCCGAAAAAGACTCTTCAATCTCGTAATGCAGGAACTGTCAGCATAACTCGTATCTCATCACCGCAATGTTACATAATAATTTAATTCAAGCTGGATAATATTTTGAAGTAGAAGGAGCACCCTATGTTGCCCGGGATTGGATTATGATTATTGTCCTCGGAATCTGTGAAATGACCCATTTTTTAAATCCAATCGATTGATTGATTGCTCTAGTTGGAGGCTTATCGCGGTGCAGAGGACAAAAGCTTTACATGCATCCTGCAGTGACTTTGTCCAAAGTGCATTGTAGATTACTTTGCGCTGCAGACAACTTATTGTTTATTTTGTGAAGTTATTTTTTATATATTGCTTGAATTAAAGTTTAACATGAAAGTCAACCACTGTGGTTCAATTGCGCACTAAACAGATACATGTATTGAGAACGCGCCCCTGTCATACAAATAATCTGCTGTTGATTTTATAAGCCTGGAATTTTCGCTTGTGCGTTGATAATGACTTGAATTTACGTTTTAAATGTAAAAGTCAAATATCATTATGCATTTGTGCTTTAAAGAGAAAAATTCATATCGAACGCGCACGTGGCACATCAAATTACTTACTGTAGATTTTATAGGTAAGGCCTTTCATCTTATGTGGTAATAAACCTTTCGTAAATACACTTGTGATGTTAGGCAGTGCAATGTGTGAATATTGAACAAAATCACGTTTCTTACTTCATTATCGATTATCGATACTAATCGAAGATACA
Organism: Euprymna scolopes; assembly: GCF_053919585.1. Lineage (NCBI taxonomy): Eukaryota > Metazoa > Mollusca > Cephalopoda > Sepiida > Sepiolidae > Euprymna > Euprymna scolopes. The sequence continues at coordinate 60,012,276 of NC_136515.1, forward strand.
AAAACATATCTAAGAACACTGCCAGGCACGAGAAGTACCTTCGAGTAAAATTTCATAAAAAACGGCCGAACTGTTTTTAATATATTAGGAACGAACTCACACATACTCATGCAAAGTCCTTTTTATATAATAGAGATTTTTAAAGCAATATATCCATTCGTGTACCTTAAATTGGTGCAGAATTTTGTTAGGGGAGTCGCTTTTTAGTCAGTTTATGTACTTGCGAGAGGAAGGTAACTGTTATTTTAATCAGCGAGTTACTTTCTGATGCTGATTTTTTCATCTAGGGAACCCTCAAAAAGCGTTGTCCATGGGCCAGCGTGTGTGCTATGTATGCATATGTCCAGAGCGAGAAATCTCTAGAACGAAGAGGGAAGATGCGATGTAGGATGACGGAAGAAAAACGAATAAAAACCAAAAAATGATTAGAAATGTGTTATATGTTTGCATCGGGCAACGCCTTGCAGCCCTGCTAGTCCAAGAATAGGTTGGCAGTTCAACTTTTTAATATAGTAAAAAAAAGAAGTGATTTCCTGCTTAAAAAGTGACAGACAGACAGGCAATATGTCTTCCACATAGATGACAGGACGTTACTAAATATATCCCGCTAAAATTGTGAAATGATAACACATACACACAAGAAAGCAAAAAAAAAACAAACAAAAAAAAACAAAAAAAAAAACAATTGCATTCCTTGTGGACTAAAGAGTTTTCGACGATGATTGCCGGCGGCCATGTTGTAATTATTTATTTATTCATTTCAATATTGTTTATTTATTTTTTACTGTCTCAAGACATTGTGACGCTGATTTCATTGTAGTTTCTGGTCGGCCATATTTCCCACAAGAGCCCGCCACCTTTTTACGACTCAATGTTTAGGAGAATTCCACTGTTTTATTCGTAATTTTATTTCTGATGTATTAATATTCTTTTCTCCCTTTTTCCCTCCCTCCTAAACCCTCTTTCTCTTTTTCACACACACACACACACACACACACACACACACACACACACACACACACAAACACACTCGAGCGCGCGCACCCACACACCCACCCACACATACACACACACGCTCTCTCTCTCTCTCTTCTCACTCTCGTATTGACAAATCAAAACTCATTTATGAGACAAAAACTTGTCGTATCGTAAAAAATGGTAAACGCTAAGTTTTTACTGCTTATAATCATAATAAGCTTTGTCTAATAGATAAAGTTATTGTGTTCTTTTGTTTAACATTACTAGTGACTTAAAGAACGGCTCGAGAAGATGATTTGTTGGCGCAAAGCTACGATAATCGGTAGATTGCGTGTCATTGATGAATAGGAAATATTTGTTCTGTGCAGTTCAAGTAGGTCCACTTTTTAACCCTTGCTTTCTTATGCTTTGGGACGCGGTTAGTTTATTGCTAATCGCATGAGATGCCTACATTGGGGAATGCTGACGGGGCTGTTCAGTCATTCTTACATGCCAGAGTACTTGTCGACTAGGGCGTTGTATTTCTAAATGCTACCTTCCCGACTCTTGTGTCACATCATCATCCCGCTAGGCGAGAGATATGCAAAGTAACATAAAATTTGTTATCTAAATATACGCACAAAAAACAAAATTTTTCTAAAAACAAAAAACAAAACGAATCTTAACTATGGGTGACATATTATAAATCTCTACACACTTTGGGCCAATATATCTGTGTAGATGCCGCGCTTCACCATTTCTGTCCTAGGTCAGTGGAGGAGAAATCCTTCATGACTTAGACAATCTTAATTTTTGTTCACATCCAGAGTGCCCCTTTTTGGGGAGCTAGATTTCCCCCACATTAAAAACCGACCTTGCGTCTAACTCTGTCCTCGTGGGAAGGCAATTAAATAAGAAGAAACAATCAACCAATATATGCTAAACAATGTTTACAAATGAATTGTTCTTAGCATTAAATTACCCGCAATCTTAATAATAAATGTTTTTAAGTCCATGAGAATAATCACTTATCAAAGCCCGAATTCCAGTGAAAGTTTGGCGAGCTGGGACCATAGATTTAAGCTCAGTCGAGCACTTGTTATGAAAATTACGATAAAGAAAAGACAAACTCGCAACATCTCTTCCGCGAGCAAGAGCCTGCAGGGAAGAGAAAAGATCATCCCCTACGAGGCTACGAAGTCTATTTTTAACTTTATCAAGACAGGATTTGTCATTACTAGCAGCTCCTGCCCAGGTCTGGCAACAATTCTCCACCCTTGTACGTGCATGGCTCTTATATATGTACTGAATTGCATCAGCAGTGAGATATCTACTTGATCGATAGAAGGGTCCCACCATTTTTTTCCAGCGGTTTTGGCAACGGATTTGATGTATGTATTTCGTTTCAGATCAGGAGTAAAAATCAAGCCCAGAAGTTTGTCAAAACATGAGGTCTCCCCAAGACGAGAGTCAGTCATTTCAATTGATGCCAGATGTGGCCAGAGCGTTGATGATGTAAAGATAAAAGCTTAGTTTTAGATGCATTAAAAGTAATCAGCCACTTCTTTCCCGATTGTACCACATGCTCAAGATCACAGGAGAAAGAATCGGAGAGAACTCGAACACTCATCTAACTATAACAAGTGACAAGAATTTCACTGACTCTTTATCTGTCCCTAAAACCAAACGAAAATTCTATGAACAAACTTTCTTTCCTAAACTACCAGCCTGTAAGAACACAATACCGCGGGGATGCTTTATAGCTTACTGTAACATATTCACCTTCTTTAGATTTTCTTTATTACTCTCTCTCTCTCATTAATTAAGTCTTTCTCTTTCATTTTCTCTCTATGAGATACGGACTGGTTTGATTGTAAAAAATCCGAGACTATTCTTTATTTCTAAAAATCTATCAGACTATCTATGGAGTACTCTTGTCTTATTTTGGCTGGTGATTCAAACGGCCTTCATAAATTGCAGAAGCATATCTATAATATAATTGACCCCAAATTTTCATTTTCACTGCAACCTTTCTCTCACAGACGTGATGTTGCTAGTCTCAGTCTTTTTTACAAATGCTATTATGACATGTGTTTCTCAGAATTGTCAGATTTATTCTTTGCTTCCTTTTTTCCAGTTCGTTTGACTCGTTCATCTATAAATCTTCATCGATTCGTGTATTTGATACATCATTGTAGTTCAGCTTATTCCAGTAGCTTCTTTTCAAAAAGTGCAAGCTTGTGGAAATCACTTCCTGCTGACTGTTTTCCTCCTACTTACATAATTTGTTTTCTAATAAGTATTTTTTTTTGTTTTTGTAATAATCGGCTTTATTTCGTATTGCCTCCTTACATCAAATGGCTTGTCGCGATTGATCTCCAAAAAAATTTGCTAAACGCTAAGACTTCATAGATTATATTCATAAAGAGCATTATCTAATGAATAAAAAAATTATATTTTTTATTACTATTAATTCACAAATTATTAAGACCCAAAATCCACTGGAGGATAAGATTTATTGAGTGTCACGTGGCCGCGTAGAAACACCGTTCAGATCGGTAGTTATAGACATCAAATTGAATAGAGAAAATTAAAATCGACTTTAAATTAAAATTTAAAATGAACGAAGACGTGTTTGTTTCCTTTCTTCATAGTTCTCGAAGAAAAAGACGCTGTTTTATTATAATTTTCAGGGCAGGTGCTTGGCTGAGCTTCTATCTCAGGTTGAACTTTCTAAAACATTCGTAATAAACCTCTTTAATCTCTATCTGTGGCTAAGACTATACGACAATCCTATGAGCTGAGTTTCTTCCTTAGAAGAAATTATCCGTAGAAAATAATATTCAGGGCTGACTATATATGGCAGTTTTGAAGTCTTATGTAAACAAGTTTTCTTGAAACGTTTTCGTAAATATATAAAACCTATCTAGGCCCCACTATCACCGAACATAACAGTCACCTGGCACTCATAAACCGTTATTCTCAAGAGTCCTTTAAGTCTTTATAGGCAGTGACTGCTCTAGAAATTAAAAAGATGCGACGTATCATTTTGATTTTGTTTTCGGCGTAATTGGGAGGAGTAATATATGTTAAGGATTATACAAGAGTAACGAATTTAACTTTGAAATTCTTTTTTTTCTCATTTTTATTTTCGCCCATATAAACTTGATGCTGTAATAAAGTTCTACGTAATTTGATTCCCCGTATCTTTATACACACACACACGCACACACACACACACACACACACACACACACACACACACACACACACACACATATATATATATATATATATATATATATATATAGGATTGATATGTAGTTTGCTTGAAGCATTGTGTGGGATAGGTATGTAAAAGGATTTAGAAGGCTGTCACAATGCTAGGAATGAATTATAGTCGCTGTTGGTAAGAGGAGACGAGAACAAATGGTGATTTACAAATCAATAAGTACATATATATAGATATATTTTTATTATTTTTTATTTATTTTATTTATATATACTTATTCAGTTGTATGGTAAAATGTCTTACTTGTATTCATGCGACGTATTCCATTATTAATTTCGGAAAAATTTTCCCTTTTCAAATGGTGTGCGTAACAGGTCGATTCAAAGCATGCTGGATGGAGGGCCGGAAGTTGTGTAGCTATGTGAGGCTTCGGGGCAAATGTGAGTAGGGGATTTATGTATGGTATGATTAAGTGATTAACATGTTTATAAATTTGCTATTTTTATTTGTCTTTATTTTTATTTTATTTTTTTTCTTCCGTTTTTGGTTTATAACTTGTTTTAGCGTGAGCTTTTTTCCTGTTCTCTGTTATGTTGTCTTTATCATTATTACTGTTATTTATTATTTTTTTTCTGCTGATGTGTGGGTGTCTCTGCTTTTCTGGGTCACTTAAGTCGCTGCTGGGCTGTGTCTGGTCGGCTACTGTAGGGGCGGGCTGTGAAAGCGGAGGGGGCTCGGGGTCGGTAGCTGGGTGTTTAGGTTAGTGTTGCTGGGGGTGGGAAGATAGGCGAGGGGAAGGGAGGGGAAAAGGGGTGACATTTTTTTGGAGTTGTTAATTTGTTTATATTCATGAGTCGTAGTAGATTTTTATATTTATTTATTTTTTTAATTTATTTTTTATTCTAATTGGTTTGTATTACTTCGGCTAACTTTTAATTTTAGTTGGTTTGTATTAACTTTTGATTTTAGTTGGTTTGTATTACTTCAGTATCTTTTAATTTTAATTAATTAATTTATTTTTTTAATTTTTTTTTTAAAATTAAATACATACTGCTGTTTTATTTATTAAGTTTCTTTTAGTATATTATTGTTATTTTATTTATCTATTTATTTTTTGTATTATTAATATGGGAGGAGGTTG